>NC_048570.1:79237067-79262067 GCF_013265735.2 Oncorhynchus mykiss | reverse complement strand
CACTTGTAGTGTATTACATTTAGTCAAAAGTGTGTCGGACCCCAGTAATGTGTCGGACCCCAGTAAGACTAGTTGTCGCCATTGGCTAATGCATTTGGTTCCAGCTACAAAAGGGTTCTGGAGGCAAAAAGGGTTCTCCAATGGAGATAGCCCGAAGAACCATTTTAAAAACTTTTTTTAAAGAATGTACCATGATTACGGATAATTATGAAGGAATTGTGAATCATGATGAGTGAAAAAGTTGGATGGATAAATATCATACCTCCCGAAAAATGCTTGCCTCCCCTGTTATTGGTAATGGTGAGAGGTAGCATGTTTTGGGGGCATAATCTTTGTGCGTGTGTGTGTGTGTGTGTGTGCGCGTGCAGTACACTACTTACAGAGAATACTCAGGGGGTGTGTCTTTGAAGGCAGCCAGTTCGCGGACGTACTCGTTGTGGAACCACTTGACTTTAAAGTGAAGGTTCATGTACTCTGTGCTCTTGCATAGACGGTGCTTATCGTGCTCTGTCAGGGGAAATGAAAAAGGCAGAATGTTAACATGCATGTCTGGACTGAGGTAAGACGTGGTGAACTTGCCACAGGAGTAAAAGGCTCAATCAATCAATCAAGCTAATAGGGGAGATCTGATATCCAGACCCACGGAAGAAGACAGCGATGGAATCGGAATTCTGAAGTTAAGCACCACAGGAGAATGGACAGCGACTGTTGGGTGCAGGCAGTCACTCTACTCTAGTGCTACATCCTGATTCTCCACCCTTCTCTCAAAGTGTGCACTTCTACACTCCCTGCCATGGATGGTGGAGACTCCCTCCAGCAATCCTTTGAAATCCATGACAGGGAGATTGCAAGTGCACATTTTTGTAGAAGAGAGGAGAATCGGAACAAGGACTAGGTGAATCCTGAAATATATCCAGATAGCCAGGAAGTGAGAAGCCTGGAAGGGTTTACATTCTCTGGTTTACATTCTGCAACAAGTCCTGCTAGACCTATAACATGGCTGACCTAGTCTCACGTTGTCATACCGCTAAAGTCACGCGTGAGCCTGGTTCGCGACAAGGCTATGGCTGACCTGATATTGACAGAGACAGGTAATCTAAGACTAGACCAGGAATCCTGTAAACACAGACACTGGTAGATGACCTTGGTGGACACACACACACACACACACACACACACACACACACACACACAGAGTCTAATGAGAGCTGACTTGGTACATAATGAAAGTTAAGTCTGATGACATGGTAGGCTCTATCACAGTAGAGTAGGACATATCAACTACCACAGAACTTGGGGGTTATATATATTTGAGTATATCTTTTCATGTAACAACACTGAAGAAATGACACTTTGCTACAATGTAAAGTAGTGAGTGTACAGCTTATATCACAGTGTAAATTTGCTGTCCCCTCAAAATAACTCAACACACAGGGACTCAGTCTTCATGTCTAAACCGCTGGCAACAAAAGTGAGTACAGCCCTAAGTGAAAATGTCCAACTTGGGCCCAATTAGCCATTTTCCCTCCCCGGTGCATGACTCGTTAGTGTTACAAGGTCTCAGGTGTGAATGGGGAGCAGGTGTGTTAAATTTGGTGTCATCAACATGGCACCTCATGGCAAAGAACTCTCTGAGGATCTGAAAAAAAGAATTGTTGCTCTACATGAAGATGGCCTGGGCTATAAGAAGATTGCCAAGACCCTGAAACTGAGCTGCAGCACGGTGGCCAAGACCATACAGCGGTTTAACTGGACAGGTTCCACTCAGAACAGGCCTCGCCATGGTCGCCCAAAGAAGTTGAGTGCACGTGCTCAGCGTCATATCCAGAGGTTGTCTTTGGGAAATAGACGTATGAGTGCTGCCAGCATTGCTGCAGAGGTTGAAGGGGTGGGGGGTCAGCCTGTCAGTGCTCAGACCATACACCGTACACTGCATCAAATTGGTCTGCATGGCTGTCGTCCCAGAAGGAAGCCTCTTCTAAAGATGATGCACAAGAAAGCCCGCAAACTGTTTGCTGAAGACAAGCAGACTAAGGACATGGATTACTGGAACCATGTCCTGTGGTCTGATGAGACCAAGATGAACTTATTTGGTTCAGATGGTGTAAAGCGTGTGTGGCGGAAACCAGGTGAGGAGTACAAAGACAAGTGTGTCTTGCCTACAGTCAAGCATGGTGGTGGGAGTGTCATGGTCTGGGGCTGCAAGCATGCCTTGCTAAAGAAGCTGATGGTAAAGGTGATGGACTGGCCAAGCATGTCTCCAGACCTAAACCCTATTGAGCATCTGTGGGGCATCCTCAAATGGAAGATGGAGGAGTGCAAAGTCATTAACATCCACCAGCTCCGTGATGTCGTAATGGAGGGGTGGAAGAGGACTCCAGTGGCAACCTGTGAAGCTCTGGTGAACTCCATGCCCAAGAGGGTTAAGGCAGTGCTGGAAAATGATAGTGGCCACACAAAATATTGACACTTTGGGCCCAATTAGGACATTTTCACTTAGGGGTGTACTCACTTTTGTTGCCAGCAGTTTAGACAAGAAGACTGTGTGTTGAGTTATTTTGAGGGGACAGCAAATTTACACTGTTATACAAGCTGTACAATCACTACTTTATATTGTAGCAAAGTGTCATTTCTTTAGTGTTGTCACAGGAAAAGATATACTCAAATCTTTACAAAAATGTGAGGGGTGTACTCACTTTTGTGATATACTGTATGTATGTCTTAATTCCGTTTTTTTTACTTTTAAATTTGTGTGTATTGTTGTGAATTGTTAGATACTGCTGCACTGCTAGGAATACAAACATTTCACTACACCTGCAATAACATCTGCTAAATATGTGTATGTGACCAATACAATATGATTTGAGTAGGGAAGGACGCAGGGGATAGAGAGAATGGTAAGAGAAACAGAGAGAAAGGAGGGGGGAGTAGGGGGAGGCAGGGGGTAGGAGAGACAGAGAGAGAGAGGAAGGACAGAGAGGTGGGGAGAGAGAGAGAGAGAGAGAGAGAGGTGGGGGGTGCAGGGGAAAGAGAGAGAGAGGTGGGGGTGCAGGGGAAAGAAAGAGAGAGAGAGAGAGAGGTGGGGGTGCAGGGGAAAGAGAGAGAGAGAGAGAGAGAGAGAGAGAGGAAGGACAGAGAGGTAGGGGGTGCAGGGGAAAGAGAGAGAGAGAGAGAGAGAGGAAGGACAGAGAGGTGGGGGGTGCAGGGGAAAGAGAGAGAGAGAGAGAGAGAGAGAGAGAGAGGAAGGACAGAGAGGTGGGGGGTGCAGGGGAAAGAGAGAGAGAGAGAGAGAGAGAGAGAGAGAGAGGAAGGACAGAGAGGTGGGGGTGCAGGGGAAAGAGAGAGAGAGAGAGAGAGAGAGAGAGAGAGAGAGAGAGAGAGAGGGGAAGGACAGAGAGGTGGGGGGTGCAGGGGAAAGAGAGAGAGAGAGAGAGAGAGGGAGAGAGAGAGAGAGAGACAGGAAGGACAGAGAGGTGGGGGTGCAGGGGAAAGAGAGAGAGAGAGGAAGAGAGAGAGAGAGGAAGGACAGAGAGGTGGGGGGTGCAGGGGAAAGAGAGAGAGAGAGAGAGAGAGAGAGAGAGGGAGAGAGAGAGGGAGAGAGAGAGAGAGAGAGATGGAGAGAGAGAGGGAGAGAGAGAGGGAGAGGAAGGACAGAGAGGTGGGGGGTGCAGGAGAGAGAGAGAGAGAGAGAGAGAGAGAGGGAGAGAGAGAGAGAGAGAGATGGAGAGAGAGAGGGAGAGAGAGAGGGAGAGGAAGGACAGAGAGGTGGGGGGTGCAGGAGAGAGAGAGAGAGAGAGAGAGGGAGAGAGAGAGAGAGCGAGAGGAAGGACAGAGAGGTGGGGGGTGCAGGGGAAAGAGAGAGAGAGAGAGGATTTGGCTAAAAATACTTGAAACAGTCATAGAGCCAATTGCCCTTTTGGTTGTGAGGTCTGGGGTCCGCTCACCAACCAAGACTTCACAAAATGGGACAAACACCAAATTGAGACTCTGCACGCAGAATTCTGCAAAAATATCCTCTGTGTACAACGTTGAACACCAAATAATGCATGCAGAGCAGAATTAGGCCGATACCCACTAATTATCAAAATCCAGAAAAGAGCCGTTAAATTCTATAACCACCTAAAAGGAAGTGATTCCCAAACCTTCCATAACAAAGCCATCACCTACAGAGAAATGAACCTGGAGAAGAGTCCCCTAAGCAAGCTGGTCCTGGGGCTCTGTTCGCAAACACAAACACACCCTACAGAGCCCCAGGACAGCAGCACAATTAGACCCAACCAAATCAAAAAAGCAAAAAGATAATTACTTGACACATTGGAAAGAATTAACAAAAAAACAGAGCAAACTAGAATGCTATTTGGCCCTACACAGAGAGTACACAGCGGCAGAATACCTGATCACTCTGACTGACCTAAACTTAAGGAAAGCTTTGACTATGTACAGACTCAGTGAGCATAGCCTTGCTATTGAGAAAGGCCGCCGTAGGCAGACATGGCTCTCAAGAGAAGACAGTGTTAACACATGTTTCCCATGCCAATAAAGCCATTGAATTGAATTGAATTGAGAGAGAGAGAGAGAGACAGAGAGGAAGGAAAGAGGGGTGGGGGGTGCAGGGGAAAGAGAGAGAGAGAGAGAGAGAGAGAGAGAGAGAAAGAGAGAGAGAGGGAGAGAGAGAGCAAGGACAGAGAGAGAGAGACAGAGAGAGAGGAAGGACATAGAGAGAGACAGAGAGAGAGAGAGAGAGAGAGAGAGAGAGAGAGAGAGAGAGAGAAAGGAAGGACAGAGAGGTGGGGGGTACAGGGGAAAGAGAGAGAGAGAGAGAGAGAGAGAGAGAGAGAGAGACAGACAGACAGACAGACAGACAGACAGACAGACACAGAGACAGTCAGAGAGACAGAGACAGAGAGCGAGAGAGAGACAGACATACCAGGTAGAGAGACAGGCAGATATACTTAGAGGGAGAGGCAGACAGACAGTTAGACAGGCAGATATACTTAGAGGAAGGACAGAGAGGTGGGGGGTGCAGGGGATAGGAGAGAGAGAGACAGAGAGAGACAGAGAGAGAGAGAGAGAGAGAGAGAGAGAGAGAGAGAGAGAGAGAGGAAGGAGAGAGAAGTGGAGGGGAGGTAGGGGATAGGAGAGACAGAGAGAGCGAGAAAGATACAGAGAGCTGGGGGATGCAGTGGATAGGATTGAGAGAGAGAGAAAGAGAGAGACAGAGAGAGAGAAAGAGAGGAAGGAGAGAGAAGTGGAGGGGAGGTAGGGGAAAGGAGAGACAGAGAGAGCGAGAAAGATACAGAGAGCTGGGGGATACAGTGGATAGGATTGAGAGAGAGAGAAAGAGAGAGACAGAGAGAGAGAGTAGAAAGTGGAATAGAGGGGGAGGAAGGGGACAGAAAGAAGAGAGAGAGAGAGAGAGGGGAAGGAGGGGTGAAACAGACAAAGGAAGGTTAAGAGAGTGAAAAAGAGAGGTGTTTTTTAAATTTGTTTTATTCCACCTTTATTTAACCAGGTAGGCTAGTTGAGAACAAGTTCTCATTTACAACTGCGACCTGGCCAAGATAAAGCAAAGCAGTGTGAACAGACAACACAGAGTTACACATGGAGTAAACAATAAACAAGTCAATAACACAGTAGGAAAAAAAAGGGTATAGAGGGGTATAAATGGGTGGGTGTAGAGGGGTATAAACGTGTGGGTGTAGAGGGATATAAACAGGTGGGTGTAGAGGGGTATAAACGGGTGGGTGTAGAGGGGTATAAACGGGTGGGTGTAGAGGGGTATAAACGTGTGGGTGTAGAGGGATATAAACAGGTGGGTGTAGAGGGGTATAAACGGGTGGGTGTAGAGGGGTATAAACGGGTGGGTGTAGAGGGGTATAAACGGGTGGGTGTAGAGGAGTATAAACGGGTGGGTGTAGAGGGGTATAAACAGGTGGGTGTAGAGGGGTATAAACGGGTGGGTGTAGAGGGGTATAAACGGGTGGGTGTAGAGGGGTATAAACAGGTGGGTATAGAGGGGTATAAACGGGTGGGTGTAAAGGGGTATAAACGTGTGGGTGTAGAGGGGTATAAACAGGTGGGTGTAGAGGGGTATAAACAGGTGGGTATAGAGGGGTTTAAACAGGTGGGTGTAGAGGGGTATAAACGGGTGGGTGTAGAGGGGTATAAACAGGTGGGTATAGAGGGGTATAAACAGGTGGGTGTAGAGGGGTATAAACAGATGGGTATAGAGGGGTATAAACGGGTGGGTGTAGAGGGGTATAAACAGACATATTCACCAGATAGAAAAACAGCAAAAGTGAGAAATATAATTCCAGTGAAGATACAAAGACTGTCTCTACTAAACACAAAGGCGCTTCACAACACTCACACACACTTCAAAGGCACGTTCAAATGTGTGTGTGTGAGATAGTGTGTGGGCGTGTTTTAAAGCCATACATTGAGCAACACTCCTGCTGCAACACATTAAAACACCTCAGATAAGCACCTGTGTGCCTCCATAAGAAATAACTAAATGTCTTGAAAAAGGTATTAAACATGGCAAAATCGTCTTTTGTAGTTGTCTCACAGCAAAGTCCTTGTCATTATATTTGCATATTTATGATAGATTCCCATAAGAAATATTATTGTAGGAGATTAGTTTTAACAAGGCCAAACAAATCAAAGGAAAGTGCTTCCTGAATGTTTGGGTAGCTGAAAAGTTTTAGCACAATGCTAAACGCTGTGTGTCAGAGTGAGTGAGAGTGAGAGTGAGAGTGAGAGTGAAAGTGAGAGTGAGAGAGAGAGAGAGTTGTAGGTCTCTCAAAGTGTGAAGTCAGAATAGCTCCAGTCACAGAGGTTTATCTGCTGTGATGCTGCCACTTCAATAACTCAACACATTTCTCTAACACTTTGTTTGAACTAACATACACTGAGTGTACAAAACATTAGGAACACCTTCCTAATATTGAGTTGCACCCCCTTTTGCCTTCAGAACAGCCTCAATTCATAGGGGCATGGACTCTACAAGGTGTCAAAAGGGTTCCACAGTGATGATGGCCCATGTTGTGTCAAGTTGCCTGGATGTCCTTTGGGTGGTGGACCCTTCTTTATACACACGGGAAACTGTTGAACGTGAAAAACCCAGCAGCGTTGCAGTTCTTGACACACTCGAACCGGTGTGCCTGGCACCTACTACCATACCCATTCAAAGGTACTGAAATGCTTTGTCTTGCCCATTCACCCTCTGAATGGCACACATATACAATCCATGTCTCGATTGACTCCCAAACCCGCATGTGGGAGCGTAATTCGCCTGAAACGAATTAGCATAACGCAACGGACATAAATATCCCTAGAAAATATTCCTATTCATGAAAATCACAAATGAAATATATTGAGACACAGCTTAGCCTTTTGTTAATCACCCTGTCATCTCAGATTTTCAAAATATGCTTTACAGCCAACGCTAGACAAGCATTTGTGTAAGTTTATCGATAGCATAGCATTATGCCTTGCTAGCAGCAGGCAACCTTGTCACGGAAATCAGAAAAGCAATCATATTAAATTGTTTACCTTTGATGAACTTCGGATGTTTTCACTCACGAGACTCCCAGTTAGATAGCCAGAGTTCATTTTTTCCCAAAATATTATTTTTGTAGGTGAAACGTCTCCGTTTGTTCTTCACGTTTGGCTGAGAAATCGCCCGGAAATTGCGGTCACCACAACGCCGAAAAATATTCCAAATTAGCTCCATAATATCAACAGAAACATGGCAAACGTTATTTAGAATCCATCCTCAAGTTTTTTTTCTAATATCTATTCGATAATATATCCGTCGGGACAATTCGTTTTTCACTAGGACCGATTGGAGTAATGGCTACCTCTGTATTTTACACAAGAATCTCTCTCGGAGCCACCATGTGACCACTTATGCAATGTGGCCGCCTATGGCTATTCTTCAACAGAAATGCGTAAAACTACGTCACAATTCTGTAGACACGTTGGGGAATACGTAGAAAGCGTAAGCTCGTTGATGGTACATTCACAGCCATATAGGGAGTCATTGGAACACAGCGCTTTCAAAAACTGGGGCACTTCCGGATTGGATTTTTCTCAGGCTTTCGCCTGCAACATCAATTCTGTTATACTCATAGACAATATCTTTACAGTTTTGGAAACGTTAGAGTGTTTTCTATCCTAAGCTGTCAATTATATGCATATTCTATCATCTTTTCCTGACAAAAGATCCCGTTTAAAACGGGAACGTTTTTTTTCCACAAATGAAAATACTGCCCCCTAGCACCAAGAGGTTATTAAATCCTTCTTTAACCTGTCTCCTCCCCTTCATCTATACTGATTGAAGTGGATTTAACAAGTGACATCCAATAAGGGATCATAGCTTTCACCTGGTCAGTCTATGTCATGGAAAGAGCAGGTGTCCTTAATGTTTTGTTCACTCAGTGTATACTTTGTGTGTACCTGTGTGTGTGTATCAAATCAAATCTAATTTTATTTGTCACATACACATGGTTAGCAGATGTTAATGCGAGTGTAGCGAAATGCTTGTGCTTCTAGTTCCGACAATGCAGTAATAACAAGTAATCTAACTAACAATTCCAAAACTACTGTCTTGTACACAGTGTAAGGGGATAAAGAATATGTACATAAGGATATATGAATGAGTGATGGTACAGAGCAGCATAGGCAAGATACAGTAGATGGTATCGAGTACAGTATGTACAAATGTGTCACGTTCTGACCTCTATTTCCTTTGTTTTGTATGTAGTTTGTATGGTCAGGGCGTGAGTTGGGTGGGCAGTCTATGTTTGTTTTTCTATGATTTGGGTATTTCTATGTTTCGGCCTAGTATGGTTCTCAATCAGAGGCAGGTGTCATTAGTTGTCTCTGATTGAGAATCATACTTAGGTAGCCTGGGTGTCACTGTGTGTTTGTGGGTGATTGTTCCTGTCACTGTGTTTGTCGTCACAGGATAGGACTGTTTTGCGTTCTCACATTTCTTGTTTTCGTTAGTTTGTTTATGTGTAGTGATTTATTAAAATATGAATAACCACCACGCTGCGCTTTGGTCCGCTTCTCCTCCTCCTACAGACGAACGCCCTTACAAAATGAGATGATGTGTATGTGTCTATGTGTGTGTGTGCGCAATGTGTATCCATATAAGTGTGTGTATGTGTGTGTTCATGTGTGTGTGTTCCCTGCAGATGGTAGAAAGTGTAAGCTGGGGTCCAGAGGGAAAAACAGACTGAGTCCCTTATTCCCTAATGAGGATGTCTTCATGTTAGACCATCAGACTACTGGGACAGACAGGCTCATCCCTCCCTCCCTCCCTCGTGATGTCCTTGCTGACAGAATTTGTTTTGTGGTGGGAACGTTCCCACCCACACACTACTGACATCTTCAGCAGGCAGGCAGGGACATTTTAAGCTAGCTGTACTGAAGGCTTCACCCTTAAAGTAAAGTTCACATTAATAATGAATAATAAATCACTAACCGTTAAACCCTGACCCTAGAGCTCTAACCCCTGACCTCTCACCCTCCCTGATTTGATTTCCAGGGAAATTTACATCTTCTCCCTAGAAAACCACAACATCAACCCTACTAGAGAGAAAGAGAGGGGGAGAGAGGGAGAGAGAGAGAGAGAGAGAGAGAGAGAGAGAGAGAGAGGGGTAGAGGGAGAGAGAGAGAGAGAGAGGGGGGGAGAGAGAGGAGGTAGAGAGGGGGAGAGAGGGGAGGTAGAGAGGGGGAGATAGAGAATGAAAGAGAGAGGGAAAGAGAGGGAGAGAAGGGGGGAGAGAGAGAGAGGAGGTAGAGAGGGGGAGATAGAGAATGAAAGAGAGAGGGAAAGAGAGGGAGAGAATGGGAGAGAGAGAGAGAGAGAGGAGGTAGAGAGGGGGAGATAGAGAATGAAAGAGAGAGGGAAAGAGAGGGAGAGAAGGGGAGAGAAGGGGAGAGAGAGAGAGGAGGTAGAGAGGGGGAGATAGAGAATGAAAGAGAGGGAGAGAAGGGGAGAGAGAGAGAGGAGGTAGAGAATGAAAGAGAGAGGGGAGGTAGAGAGGGGGAGATAGAGAATGAAAGAGAGAGGGAAGGAGAGGGAGAGAAGGGGAGAGAGAGAGGAGGTAGAGAGGGGGAGATAGAGAATGAAAGAGAGAGGGAAAGAGAGGGAGAGAAGGGGAGAATGGGAGAGAGAGAGAGGAGGTAGAGAGGGGGAGATAGAGAATGAAAGAGAGAGGGAAAGAGAGGGAGAGAAGGGGAGAGAGAGAGAGGAGGTAGAGAATGAAAGAGAGAGGGAAAGAGAGGGAGAGGAGAAAAGGGAATGTGCTATGGGTGAACTCAGTGACCTGCCCTCTGGAGAGAGTAACCAGCGTGAGTAACAAATCAAATCAGATTTTATTGTTCACATACACATGGGTAGCAGATGTAAATACGAGTGTAGCGAAATGCTTGTGCTTCTAGTTCCGACAGTAATATCTAACAAGTAATCTAACTATTTCACAACAACTACCTTATACACTGAAGTGTAAAGGAATTAATAAGAATATGTACATAAAAATATATGAATGAGTGATGGCCGAACGGCATAGGCAAGATGCAGTAGATGGTATAGAGTACAGTATTCACATATGAGATGAGTAATGTAGGGTATGTAACATTATATAAAGTGGCATTGTGACTAGTGATACAGTTATAACATTCAATTATTACTTATTAAAGTGGCTAGAGATTTGAGTCTGTATGCTGGCAGCAGCCACTCAATGATAGTGATGGCTGTTTAACAGTCTGATGGCCTTGAGATAGAAGCTGTTTTTCAGTCTCTCGGTCCCAACTTTGATGCACCTGTACTGACCTCACCTTCTGGATGATAGCAATCATCCCACTGTGTATGTGTATGTGTGCGTGTTTATGTTTTTGTTTCTATGTGTGTGTGTGTGTCTGCCTGCCCTACCCTGCCTTTCCTCCCAGCCTTTTCACCCCTGGTTTCCCTACAACCCCTACAGCCCTCTCCCTCATCCTTCCCCCTCCCTCCCTCCTCCCCTTGCAGTGTGTTGGTAGGCCCAGGGAGAACCCATCAACCCTGCTGACACAGAAGAGGAAACGTGTATTTTTCCTGACCTGTTTGGTTAAATGAACCAAACAGGTCAGGATAAATACACCAGTCTCCTCTTCTGTGTCAGCAGGGTTGATGGGTTCTCCCTGGGCCTACCAACACACTGCAAAGGGGGAGGAGGGATGGGGGAGAGGGCTGTAGGGGTTGACCTGTGTCGACTTCCCGGGGCAACCACAAATGAATGTATACTCCTCT
Organism: Oncorhynchus mykiss; assembly: GCF_013265735.2. Lineage (NCBI taxonomy): Eukaryota > Metazoa > Chordata > Actinopteri > Salmoniformes > Salmonidae > Oncorhynchus > Oncorhynchus mykiss. Next base: position 79,250,765 of record NC_048570.1, on the reverse strand, counting down.
AATCAGCCAGGTCACTCCAGATCCAAGGCGATATTCAAAGTTCATCCAGGTTCCCAGGACTTCAGGGGATGCCTTCAAAACCGGCCACTAGGGGCAACGGGTAGCACTATTACCATCAAGTAGAATTGTGGCTTTGTGGATGAGGATGGAGGATGGGCATAAGCAGCGAGCCCCGGCTCCGAGGGTCGCGCATTCAATCTAGGGCTGGGTGTTGTACCGTATTTTACTATATACCGGTATGATGCACGGACCGGTTTGAGTTTTTACTTTACCTTCTATAACTGTATTTGAATGTTTAGTTTGTTAAATGTGATACGCCGTGCGTGACATCCTTTTCTACAGTTTACTCCTCTACTTGAGTCGTCTCTCTCCCCTCTATCTCCATTCTGTTTTCCACACAGACCTAGCCCCGCCACCTGTCACTCAAGGAGCGCATTTCTTTTTGCTCGGCCACCAGACACTTGCAATTAGTCTCCATGGTCCATGCAGCACATGCAACAATGACCACGGTGGTGCTTCCACTCTGATTGTTAATATAAATCTACAAGAGTTCTATAATTACACTATTAGTGTTTCTTACATCTGCAAACAGCTAGGTTTTCTTTTCTTAACAAGTTGTGGCTAAGTCTTGTTAGCCGCTAATGCTAATCACTAGTTAGCTGTCTAAAGTAGCAAGCTATACATCCTGATACCAGTGAAGTTTGTGCAACCGTACCTTCTAAACCAGAGAGGAATAGGCGAAGCATGAATATGTTAGCTACATGAAGTAGCTTATTATCTTCTAACTATGGAATTAGAATAATCATTATTTTCCCAGTTTTATGATCTAATCGCAATTGCAACATTTGGTTTAAAGGCCTAGTAACTTCGGTCAACTCTGAGTTCAACTCGGAATAACCATGAAAATGTCTCACCTCTCACCTCTGTCTCACCTCTTGGCAACAAATCCTTCAGAACTAACCTGATCAGGGGCAGGCTAACTCAGGGCTAACTCCATTTATCTGAATGAAGCGTCTGACCCGCGGGTTGAGGACCAATGAAATCAGATTCCCTCCCTCTTGTTTTTTATTGTGTGTTAAAAAATAGTGAAGCCAGAATACCTGTCACATTACACATTTAGGCTAATGACATAATGCATTTGAAACTTCACACACAGTAAAACTTGTGCATGACTTAATAACATTATTTTAGTGGGTTCTCATGCATTGATAAGTACACCAAAGCACACCAAAGCACACCAAAGCACTCCAAAGCACACCAAAGACGGCATTAACGATAACAAGTAATAAAATAAAGATGGCACTTCTAAAAGCCTATTTCACACCTTAGCCTGCTGAATTTGCAGGATAACTTTCCTTTCATTTTGATTTTGGCAAAAATGAAAATGTGGCACTGACTCTCCCATGGATTGATGTTCCAGCATTGTCTCAATGAAGAGTTTGGCGTTCGACTAGCCATGTGCAACATGCACACGCAGTGACAAACCTGCTAGAGTTAGCGTCAGGTGGACAAGCAATATCCACCATCGTAATACGGATGAAACCTGAGCTGGACTGTGAAGTTAACTGAAGCTAGAAAACCCTGAGTAGTTATAGCTTGCATCGCAGTATACCCCTCTGGACAAATGTTGAATGCTGAAGTCAAACCGTGTCAAACCTTCACGTCTTGTCGCAAACAGGTGCACGCACACTCTCACAAACGCTTGCACGCACACAAGCAAACATACACAAATTCTCACACACTCACACACAGCTCTCTAAAATTAGCTGCATCCCTTTCTGCTTTTACCCTAGCACTGTAGGGCCCTGAGCGGGAAGCAGGGTATGCATCAAAGACTTAATTAAAGCAGAACACTCTCAGTCTCTCGCTCTCCCTGTCTCTCTGTCTCAGTCTCGCAATGTCTCTCTCTCTCAGTCTCAGTCTCTCAATGTCTCTCTCTCTCTCTCTCTGTCTCTCTCTCTCTCTCTCGCTCTGTCTCTCTCTCGCTCTCAGTCTCAGTCTCTCAATGTCTCTCTCTCTTTCTCTCTCTCTCTCTGTCTCTCTCTCTCTCTGTCTCAGTCTCTCTCTCTCTCAGTCTCAGCCTCTCTCTCTCTGTCTCAGTCTCTCAATCTCTCTCTCTCTCTCTCTCTCTGTGTCTCTCTCTGTCTCTCTCTCTCTCAGCCTCAGTCTCTCAATGTCCCTCTCTCTGTCTCTCTCTCTCTCTCTCTCTCTCAAATTGTCAAATCTCATCTCTTTGTGTCTCTCTCTGTCTCCGTCTTTCTCTCTCTCCCTCTCACTCTCGCTCTCTCTCTCATTCTCCAATCTCCTCTCTCTGTTTCTCTCTCACTCAAATTCAATTAAAAGGCATGGAACGTCTTACCACATACAGTGGGGCAAAAAAGTATTTAGTCAGCCACCAATTGTGCAAGTTCTCCCGCTTAAAAAGATGAGAGAGGCCTGTAATTTTCATCATAGGTACACTTCAACTATGACAGACAAAATGAGGGGGAAAAAAATCCAGAAAATCACATTGTAGGATTTATTTATTTTAATTTATTTGCAAATTATGGTGGAAAATAAGGAGGAATAATGTTCTGGGGCTGTTTTTCATGGTTCAGGGAAATCTTAACGCTACAGCATACAATGACATTCTAGACAATTCTGTGCTTCCAACTTTGTGGCAACAGTTTGGGGAAGGCCCTTTCCTGTTTCAGCATGACAATGCCCCCGTGCACAAAGCGAGGCCCATACCGAAATGGTTTGTTGAGATCGGTGTGAAATGAATTGACTGGCCTGCACAGAGCCCTGATCTCAACCCCATCGAACACCTGTGGGATGAATTGGAACGCTGACTTCGAGCCAGGCCTAATCGCCCAACAACAGTGCCCTACCTCACTAATGCTCTTGTGGCTGAATGTTCCAACATTTAGTGGAAAGCCTTCCCAGAAGAGTGGAGGCTGTTATAGTAGCAAAGGGGGGACCAACTCCATATTAATGCCCATGATTGATTTTGGAATGAGCTGTTCGATGAGCAGGTGTCCACATACTGTTGGAATGAGATGTTCGATGAGCAGGTGTCCACATACTGTTGGAATGAGATGTTCGATGAGCAGGTGTCCACATACTGTTGGAATGAGATGTTCGATGAGCAGGTGTCCACATACTGTTGGAATGAGATGTTCGATGAGCAGGTGTCCACATACTGTTGGAATGAGATGTTCGATGAGCAGGTGTCCACATACTGTTGGAATGAGATGTTCCATGAGCAGGTGTCCACATACTGTTGGAATGAGATGTTTGATGAGCAGGTGTCCACATACTTTTGGTAATGTAGTGTATTTTGCAGCTAATATGGCACAAAGGGGGTTTTCTCCTGATACATACTGCATTTTCTCCTTTTCTGTCTTGGTTTCAAAATGTGTGCATTGTTTTTCAAATTTGGGAAAGAAAATAGTATATTTCTCAGTGTATGAGAAAATGCAGCTCTGTCTGGACCTCTCTGAGGGCAGATTGTTTCTATGGCCAGGCTGTTCTCACTTAGTCTCTCTCCATCTCTCTCTCCATCTCTCTCTCCATCTCTTTCCATCTCTCTCTGCATCTCTCTGCATCTCTCTCTGCATCTCTCTGCATCTCCCTCTATCTCCCTCTATCTCCCTCTATCTCCCTCTATCTCCCTCTATCTCCCTCCATCTCTCTCCATCTCTCTCTCTCTCTCTCTCTCTCTCTCTCTCTCTCTCTCTCTCTCTCTCTCTCTCTCTCTCTCTCTCTCTCTCTCTCTCTCTCTCTCTCTCTCTCTCTCGCTCTCTTTCGGTGCATGCTGGGAGTTTTTTGGAGTTTGAGTGTTTGGTGTGGAAAGCTCTATCCTAACTTTCTTGATTCCTTTATTTACATGTTATTTTCTATGGTGGAGGGTTAATGCAATATTTGTTTTTAGCGGTATCCAAAGTTTTTTTTCAAAGTTAGGGTGGAAGAGGACAGAGTAACTTTCCTGGGGGTTGGAAGGTGTAGTGTGCGCAATGGCTTCTCAGCCTAGCGCGGAGGAGACGCTGTCGATACAGCATGGATTCAGGAGTGTTCCTGAGAACGGAGTTGAGGTGGAGGAGGTTCTGCTCGCGGTCGGTGAACAGGTAGGAGCTGAGTTTATGCATTCTGCTTCTAGAATGAACAAAGCTATGGTTGTGTTCATGAAAAGGGCTAATTTGGTCGGTAGGCTAATTGCTAGCGGAATATTTGTAAGGGATGTGTTGGTGTCAATTTCACCTCTCTCTACCCCTTCAACAAGAGTTGTACTGGCAAATTTGCCTCCGTTTATTAAGGATGATCAAATTAGGAAAGAGCTGAGTCGTTTTGGTAAGTTTGCTAGCGGTTTCCGTGTACTGTCAGCAGGTTTTCAGGCAGATGCCGTTAAGCACGTTGTTTCGTTCAGGAGGCAAGTGTTTATGTTTCTGAACAATAATGAGCAACAGCTAAATGTGCATTTTAAAGTGAGGCATGGGGAGGGGCTCTATGCCGGTTTTGCCAGCACAGATAGTCTACGGTGTTTTGAATGTGGGGATTTGGGGCACAAGAGTTTTGCGTGCCCACATAAAGGCCATAGACAAGGTGAGGGTACAACGGCAGGTGGGGGAAATCGAGGTCAAAATGCAGGGGGTAAGGAGATGCAGATAGCAGAGGCTGGGCCTTGTCAGTCTAGAGATGGTGGTGTAGATGAGGCTGGGCCTAGTCAGGCTAGAGATGGTAGGGTAGTGGAGGCTGGGTCTAGGCAGGCTAGAGATGGTGGAGAAGCAGAGGCTGGGTCTAGTCAGGCTAGAGATGGTGGGGTAGCTGAGGCTGGGCCTAGACATGCTATGGAGGGTGGTGCAGATGATGCTGGGCCGAGTCATGCTATGGAGGGTGGTGCAGATAATGCTGGGCCGAGTCATGCTATGGAGGGTGGTGTAGCTGAGGCTGGCCCTAGTCATGCTATGGAGGGTGGTGCAGATGATGCTGGGCCTAGTCATGCTATGGAGGGTGGTGTAGCTGAGGCTGGCCCTAGTCATGCTATGGAGGGTGGTGTAGCTGAGGCTGGCCCTAGACATGCTATGGAGGGTGGTGCAGATGATACTGCGTCTAGTCAGGTAATTCTAGTGGATGAGGAGAGTATAGTGGGGAAGTGTAAGAGATTAGGGGGGAGGAGGAGGGTGTCAAGAGGAAAAAGAAAAAGGGTGTGGACAAAGGCACCATGGAAATGTTGCCTGTTGCTGTGGGTGAGGCCCTAACCAGAGAGAAAGGGCAGGTGGTCAGGGTGGGAGATAGAGAAGAGGAGGAAAGTGAGTCTGAGGAAGAGGATGAGGAGTTATTTTTTTCAGACTCCTCTTCAATTGGCCCGGAGCTGACAGCCAGTCAACCCGAGGGGTCTAAGTACACGTTGAGAGAACTGACAAGGTTCCTGAATGAGACTAAGGGGAAAAAAGTTAATCTTGAGGCTTTTTTTCCTGATCCTAGAAAGTTTGTAAGATCAGTACAACATGCTATGAGAAATGAGGGGCATGGTGTCCTCTCACCCAGGAAACGGTTTAGGTTGAGGAAGTGGGTCACAACAGTGCGTAAAGGTTTACCTTCAGACACTGTTTAGATGTTTAATTTCTTACTGACACTGGGGCTTTTTGAGCTTTGCTATTGGTCTATTTCTCTGCTGGCTTTTCTCCCACTTCTTATGGAGACTCTTCGGGTAGGCTCGCTCAATATAAATGGTGCCAGAGATGCGGGAAAGAGGAGTGTGTTGGGTGAATATGTAAAACAAAAAAAAGTACAGGTGTTGTTTCTGCAGGAGACGCATAGTGATGTGGTGAATGAAGTTGATTGGGGGCTCTGGTGGAAAGGGGCAAGTGTGTTGAGCCATGGGACAAATCTTAGTGCAGGGGTGGCAGTCCTTTTTGCACCGGGTCTGGCTGTAAAAATTTGCTCCTCAAAGGAGGTGTGTAGGGGTAGGTTGCTTGTTGTTAAAGCAGAAATTAACAACATGTGTTTTGTCTTTATAAATGTGTATGCGCCTAACACAGGGAGAGAAAGAGGGGTTCTATTTGGGAGTCTTAGACAGGAACTCTCACAAGTAGTGCCTGAGGAGACGCTGGTGATCGGAGGTGACTGGAACTGTACAATGGATTTTACAAAAGACAGAAATGGGGAAGAGCCTCATTCAGTGTCAGTGGGAGTGTTAAGGGATATCTTTAATCAGTTTGACCTAGTGGATGTTTGGAGAACTAAACATCCAAATACAAGACAGTATACGTGGGTGAAGGTTTTTGGGGCTAAGGTGAGTGCAGCTCGACTTGATCGTTTTTACATGTCCAGGAATCAGAGCAATAGGCTGCTGGGTGCTACCATTCTCCCAGTGGGGTTTTCGGATCACCACATAACCATGGCTCGGCTGTCTATTTCACCAGGGCCCCGGCAGGCATCTTATTGGAAGTTCAATGTAAAGCTCTTACAAGATGCCACTTTTTGCTCAGGTTTCCAGACTTTTTGGGAAAGATGGGGGCAGCGAAGAGAGGAGTATGAGTCTCTGAGTCAATGGTGGGATGTGGGGAAAGTGCAAATTCGGCTTTTCTGTCAACAGTATACTGCTCTCTCATCCTCAGAGGCTAGGAGAGTATTGGGGGAACTAGAGCGGTGTATTAGTGAGATGGAGGTAGAGATGGTGGGGCAAGGCAATGTAGGCCTCCAGGCTAACTTAGCCGAATTACGTAGGGACCTGGGCAGTTTTTTCCAGGTTAAAGCAAAGGGAGCACTTGTAAGAGCTAGGTTCTCCATGCTCAAGGAGATGGATGCTCCCAGCTCCTTCTTCTTTGGTTTGGAAAGACAGAGCAGTGAAGCCAAGGGTATGCATTGTCTACGGCTGTCTGATGGGCAGGTGACCTCTGTGGTGGGGGAGATGCGGGAGCGGACTGTGGAGTTTTATACTGAATTGTATAGGGCAGAAATGTGTGATCCTATGTGTGCTCAGGTCTTGTTCGCAGGACTCCCTAAGCTCTCTCGGGCACAGAGGGATGAAATGGACATTCCTCTGTTGTCACATGAACTGGCAGAGGCAGTAACCCAGATGTCCCCGGTCGTGCACCTGGGGTCGATGGACTTCCAGTGGAATTTTACAAAAAATTCTGGGGAACAATTGGACAGGATTTATTTTGCATGTTGCGTGAATGCGTCGGGGTAGGAGAGTTGCCGATGAGCTGCCGTCGGGCGGCTCTGACTCTCCTGCCCAAAAAAGGGGACTTGTGTGAACTTAAGAACTGGAGGCCTGTGGCATTACTCTGTGCGGACTACAAGATTTTTGCCAAGGTCCTCTCTAACAGACTGAAGTCCCATCTGGACTCTATAATACACAAGGACCAGACACATTGTGTACCGGGACGCTCAATCACGGACAACTTGTTCTTGATTAGGGACATGTTGGACTTGTCGAGAGGTTCCAATGTGAACTTTGGACTGGTCTCTTTAGATCAAGAGAAGGCTTTTGATAGAGTGGATCATGAGTATCTGTTTAATGTGATGTCTGTGTTTGGGTTTGGGAAGAGTTTTGTGACCTGTGTGAAGCTGTTGTATGCTGGGGCGTCATGTATGGTTAAGGTGGGAGGGGGGCTCAGTAGGCCAGTCTGGGTGAGACGGGGCATTAGACAAGGATGCCCTCTATCTGGGCAGCTGTACACACTAGCCATTGAGCCTTTTTTAGGACTGCTACGCAGGAGACTGCGGGGAGTGTGCTGGACAGGCATGGATGTGGTGACAGGAATAGCAGTCTCAGCATATGCAGATGATGTTTCTGTGATGGTCAGGGATGGGCAAGATATGCAGGAACTAGAGACCAGTCTGAAGGTGTACGAGGGAGCTTCATCAGCTAAGGTAAACTGGGGAAAGAGCAAAGCTCTGTTATGTGGGGCATGGGGGGATAGGGCTCCTCCTCTGCTTCCAGGGGGTTTGCAGTGGGGTTGTGAAGGGCTTAAAGTGTTGGGGGTGTACCTGGGCTCGGAGAGGTGGGTCAGCAAGAACTGGGAGGGGCTGTCACAGGCAGTGGTGTCAAGACTGGCCAGGTGGAGGTGGCTCCTGTCATATAGAGGGAGGGTGCTGATAATCAACAACCTGGTGGCATCTTCCTTGTGGCATAAACTGGCTGTCCTCAACCCCCCCGCCGGTCTGCTTGCAGACCTGCAACGCAAGCTGGTGGACTTCTTTTGGTCGGGACATCACTGGCTGAAGGCAGCAGTTTTGTACATGACCGTCCACGAAGGAGGACAGGGCCTGGTGGAACTGGAGAGCAGGATGGCTGCTTTCCGACTAAAGGCGGTGCAGAGACTGCTGTACCACACTGATGTTGGCTGGAGGGAACCAGCATGCACGCTGCTGAGGAGAGCTGGCGGATTAGGGTTGGACCGGCAGCTGTTCCTCATGAAGCTGGAGAGGCTGAGTACAGCAGGTCTCTCGGAGTTTTACTCTGCGGTGCTGAGGGCCTGGCAGCTGCTAAGGCCCACACGAGAAGGGGGTGTGGAGCCTGGGCAGTGGGTGTGGGAGGAGCCTATCTTCCACAACCCAGCCATCCCTTTGAGATCGGTTCAGTCGGCCACCCTGCAGAGGCAACTGATGGCAGGGGGTTTACAAAGGCTGGGTGACCTGAGACTGCTGGGAGAGGAGGGGTGGAAAACCCCGGAGGTCTTGGCGCAACAAACAGGAATAACGTCTCTTAGGCTGCTGGAGAGATTCCTGGAGGAGGTCCAGGAGGCACTGTCTGAGCCGGTAAGGGGGGTGTTTGAGAGGCCAAAGGGAGAGGGGCCACCAATGTTCCCGCCACTGCAGGTGACGGCAGAGACTGGAGACTGGCAAGGGGGTCTGGAGGACTTGTTAGATTTTAACACTCCGAGCCTGGGGGAGTTTGAGGGGGTGGGAGGTAAAGCCCTCTACAACCTCTGCGTTAAGGTTAGGAGCATTAGAAGCCTAACAGGAGTGAAGGCACATCAGTGGCAGGGGGTATGTGGGGCGGAGAGTATGGTGGGTTTTAGATGGAGGGCGCTCTACAAACCCCCAGTACCAAAGAGGTCAGGGGACCTCCAGTGGAGGGTTCTTCATGGAGCCCTGGCCACTAACAGCTGGTTGGCACGGGTTGATCCGGGAATTGGGCAGGGGTGTCCTTTCTGTCAAATGAAAGAAACTGTAATTCATGTGTTTTCTGTGTGCACCAGGTTAATGCCATTAATGTCTCTGTTGGAATGTCTGTGTGACAGGTTGGGGGTGTTTTTTGCTGTTGGGATGTTTATAATGGGATACAGGTATTCGAGTAAGGAGAAAGAAAAATGTGTTTTGTTGAATTTTCTGTTTGCTCAGGCAAAGTTAGCTATTTGGCTAACAAGGAGGAAAAGGGTTAAAGGTGGGGGGATAACAGACCCTTTACTACTGTTTAATGGGATGGTCTCTGCGCGCCTTAGGGTTGAGTTTGAGTTCTATAAAATGATCAAATGTGTGTAGATGTTTGAGGAGATATGGTGTGTTGGGGGGGCTGTCTGTATTGCTGGGGAAGATGTTTTGGATATACGGTTGTAGGAGAGGGTTTTTGTGTATGGTGATTTGTATCATGTGGTAGAGGATGCAGTACAGGATATATTTTTATTTTTTATTTTAGGAGTGGGGGGGGGGGGGGGGGTGAGTTTTAAATGAATTGAGAATGTTTCAATAAAGAAAGACCAAAAGTCAAAGTCTTCCTCTCTCTCTCTCTCTCGCTCTCTCTCTCTTCCTCTCTCTCTCTCTCTCTCTCTCTCTCTCTCTTCCTCTCTCTCTCTCTCTCTTCCTCTCTCTCTCTCTCTCTCTCTCTCTCTCTCTCTCTTCCTCTCTCTCTCTCTCTCCCTCTCTCTCTCTCTTCCTCTCTCTCTCTCTTCCTCTCTCTCTCTCTCTCTCTCTCTCTTCCTCTCTCTCTCTCTCTCTCTCTCTCTCTCTTCCTCTCTCTCTCTCTCTCTCTCTCTCTCTCTCTCTCTCTCTCTCTTCCTCTCTCTCTCTCTCTCTCTCTCTCTTCCTCTCTCTCTCTCTCTCTCTTCCTCTCTCTCTCTCTCTCTCTCTCTCTCCCTCTCTCTCTCTCTCACTCTCTCTCTCTCTCTCTCTTCCTCTCTCTCTCTCTCTCTCTCTCTTCCTCTCTCTCTCTCTCTCTCTCTCTCTCTCTCTCTCTCTCACACACACACAAACTGACTTGGGACGTTCTGGTTATGTGCATGCTAGGGTGTGTGTGTGTGTTTGCGTGAGTGCGTGCATGAAGTTATTGTATATAAGTGAATGAGGATAATGCAGTGGGATAGTGTTTAACCCTTTGACATGTAAGAACACACGGGTGTGATCATTCTAAAGTGGTCCCTGCATTGTACGCTCAATCCGCTGTGATTAGAACACTTATTTAGAACGTCCAGTTAGGATTGACGCAACAGTTAGCGTTTGAGCTGGCCACATTGTTTTCACAGAAACACTGTCTTCACAACGTTATGTCGTCCATGTGAAAGGCTAACACAATTCTCATCCAAACCGGAAGATGTCAACTACATTAGTTGTAGCGCTAACTGAGGAAAGAGTGACCTAACACAAGCGGTCATATTTAGCTAACTCTCGGCTGACAGAAACCGTAATTAGCTAATAGCAATTACTATTTACAATTAATCATATCACGGGTGACCTCACCAGTGATCTAAATAATTGAATAAAACGCAATGGGTATTTTGTGCGGGCCGCCATATTTGTTTTTTCATGTGAACCGAAGATAAGAGGTTGCAAGATGAGTTGGGTCTGTTTGCAGTATTCATGTTGAAGGGGGTGTGTCGTTTACCATCATTCACTTCCTGAAGTTTACTCAAAAGATGTTTGAACCATCCCATCCCTTCACTTCATTTTGTTCTAACATCTTTGGTCTGGCAGACATTTACGTGACAACCAGAATGCATTGTATGATGTCAACAAACATGGCGCCACGCATAGCTGGCAATTATCTTAGAATTAGCTTAGAATTAGCTTAGAATTAGCTCATCATAATTAGTACAACCTTAAAAAAATATATTTTACACACATCATATATTTCCATTACAATCTATGCAAGAATCGGAATGCATGATTTGTCACCAGCACTTGAAAACGTGAATAAAACAGCACATGCATTATGCTCCATACATATGGTGTGCTACAGTAGCTACAATAACACGATATACAGAAACTATAATGATAACGTAATAAGACACTTACTTTGATAGGAACGCACACATGTCAAAAGTTATTACTAATAGTGAAGGCAATGTGCCAGGGAGGAAAACGTTTGTGCTTGGGCTCTCGCCGAAGAGAGACATTTGTCTGGCTCAGTAATGTCTCAAACAGAAATGGTCCGCAACAGTGAAATGGGCGGAACACACCTCAATTCACACAAATTCAAAAAAATCACCCTGGGTGACCATTAGAGATATTTAGAACTTACAGGTGAAAAGGTTAAGACTGACCACTGGTAAGGTCACTGCTTTCCTTTCTCCTCCAAACAGATGGAACTGACTGGGGACATTCACACACACACACACACACACCCACACACACACACACACACACACACACACACACACACACTCTCTCTCTCTCTCACACACACACACACACACACACACACACACACACACACACACACACACACACACACACACTCACACATGAAGGCAGGCAGGCAGGCAAGCTTGCAGTCCTACGCACACCGCCAGCTGCACAGCCCCATAACAGTCAGGTTTAGTTGAGATTTATGTAGATTTATGTTCTCCATTAAAATACATAGCTAATATAAAAGCACTGAAGAATCGTGTTAAAACAAATAGCAATTATGATGTATGGGAAAGAACGCCCTAATCGAATTTCTTAGACCTCTGGAAATAGAATGCCTACATGCAAAACCTTAATATCCCATTATGATGCAAGCAGGTCCCATTATAATGAGATAACACTTTGTGCTATGGTCAAACTGGTCATCTGTGTTCACAGATTTTTTGTAAGAGGAGGGAGGAGGTGGGCGAGGTAAGAGGAGATATGTGAGCGTGTGCAACACTGATAAGTGTCCTCCCTGCAACACGGAAACACAGACTCCCTGGAGCGACACACCCCCACTGCTCTAACCCAGTCTGACAGCAACAAAGAGGCACGCATGCACACACACACACATACACACACACTGGTCAAACACACTCTGGTCACATGCTACTCTGACTCAGGAAGAAAAGTATGTAAAAACTCTGCACACACGTCACAAAGCGCACACTCACACACTCACACACACACACCTGCCACCATGACTCTGATTTAGATAGTAATATAATTATAGCGTGTCCTCTGAAGGAAAGCCCTACTTTAGCTCGGGGGCAGAAAGCAGAGAGAGAGGCAGGGAGAGCAGAGAGAAGAGAGAGTGAGTAGAGATAGAGGCAGAGAGAGAAAGAAAGAATGAGAGAGAGAGAGCAGAGAGAGAGAGAGAGAGACACCATTGTAAATACAACCCATATTTATGCTTATTTATTTTATCTTGTGTCCTTTAACCATTTGTACATTGTTAAAACACTGTATATAATATGACATTTGTAATGTCTTTACTGTTTTGAAACCTCTGTATGTGTAATGTTTACTGTTAATTTTTGTTGTTTTTCACTTTGAATTGAGAGAGAGAGAGAGAGAGAGAGAGAGAGAGAGCAGAGAGAGAGAGAGAGAGAGAGAGAGAAATTGAGAGAAAGAAAGAGAGGGGGGTAGAGAGAGAGAAGAGTAGAGAGAGAGAGAGAGAAAGAAAGAATGAGAGAGAGAGAGAGAGCAGAGAGAGAGGAGTAGAGAGAGAGAGAGAGAGAGAGAGAGAGCAGAGAGAGAGGAGTAGAGAGAGAGAGAGAGAGAGAGAGAGAGAGCGAGAGGAGTAGATAGAGAGAGGGAGAGAGAGAGAGAGAGAGAGAGAGCAGAGAGAGAGGAGTAGAGAGAGAGAGAGAGAGAGAGAGAGAGAGAGAGCGAGAGGAGTAGATAGAGAGAGAGAGAGAGACAGAGAGAGAGAGAGCAGAGAGAGAGAGAGAGAGAGAGAGAGAGAGAGAGGAGTAGAGAGAGAGAGAGGGAGAGAGAGAGAGAGAGAGAGCAGAGAGAGAGGAGTAGAGAGAGAGAGAGAGAGAGAGAGACAGAGAGAGAGAGAGAGAGAGAAGTGACACACAGGGTTTTGACAGATCAATAGCATTTCCTACTAACCTTCCATGGCGTATTTCATGTCCAGGGCAAACAGGTTCCATATGAACTCAGCGCTGACCTTCCCCATATTCAGTTCTTGGGGAAATCTGTGGGAGGAATTACAATGGATCCACATCACACTCATTTCCTCATAATCACAAGCTTGACTGGACACTCAGAAAATAGGGTGTCACTGGAGATTTGGGGATAAATTGGTTGAATCTCAGAGGAAGAATTCAACTGAAGATCTAATAACCCCACGAGAGAGAGAGAGAGAGAGAGAGAGAGAGAGAGAGAGAGAGAGAGAGAGAGAGAGAGAGAGAGAGAGAGAGAGAGAGAGAGAGAGAGAGAGAGAGAGAGAGAGAGAGAGAGAGAGAGAGAGAGAGAGAGAGAGAGAGAGAGAGAGAGAGAGAGAGAGAGAGAGAGAGGAGTAGAGAGAGAGAGAGAGAGAGAGAGAGAGAGAGAGAGAGAGCGAGAGGAGTAGATAGAGAGAGAGAGACCAAC
>NC_048570.1:79209567-79232067 GCF_013265735.2 Oncorhynchus mykiss | reverse complement strand
CGCACTGGGGACCAGCTGCGTAGAGCCGGCTTCATGGCATTAGGCTCGACGCTCAATCTAGCCCGGCCGACACGCGGAGCTGGAATATACCGCACCGGGCTATGCACCCGCACTGGAGACACCGTGCGCACCACTGCATAACACGGTGCCTGTCCGGTCTCTCTAGCCCCCCGGTAAGCACAGGGAGTCTGCCCAGGTCTCCTACCTGGCGTAGCCATACTCCCTGTTAGCCCCCCCCCCAAGAAATGTTTGGGGCTGCCTCTCGGGCTTCCTTCCGCGCCGCCGTGCCTGCTTCGCCAACTCCATTCTCTGATAACCTTCCGCGCACTGCTCCATCGAATCCCAGGCGGGCTCCGGCACTCTCCCTGGGTCGGCCGCCCACCTGTCGAGCTCCTCCCAAGTAGTATACTCCATGCCATTGCTGTCCATAACGTCCTCCTTTCGCTGCTGCCTGTTAACACGCTGCTCGGTCCGAGTGTGGTGGGTGATTCTGTAACGGCCTTCTTCGTTTGTTGAAAGAGAGGACCGAAATGCAGCGTGGTGGTTACTCATGTTCTTTAATGAATGAATGACGATACATGAAATAACTAAATGAATACGAAAACAACAAACGGAACGTGAAACCTAATACAGCCTATCTGGTGAACACTACACAAAGACAGGAACAATCACCCACAAACACACAGTGAAACCCAGGCTACCTAAGTATGATTCTCAATCAGAGACAACTAATGACACCTGCCTCTGATTGAGAACCATACTAGGCCGAAAACATAGAACTGCCCCACAACATAGAAAAACAAACATAGACTGCCCACCCAACTCACGCCCTGACCATACTAAATAAATACAACACAAAGGAAATAGAGGTCAGAACGTGACAGTTTGTCCCATTTGGTAAATTCATTATTAGAGATTGGAACCCTATACTTCACTTCCATATAGAGCAATTGGTTCTATAACTGATTTAAACATTTTGAGACAGATTCAAATTGGAATTTCGATTTTGATGTTCCTTTTAATGGCTTCTTGCTTTGTCTCTCAGCTCATTCACAGCCATGTGAAGGCTACCTGTGTTGCTGATATTTAGTCCTAGATATGTGCAGTTTTTGGTGTGTTCTAATAGAACGGTGTCCAAATAGAATTTATATTTGTCATCCTTATTTCCAGACCTTTTTTGGAATGTCATTATATTTGTTGTTTTTTAGGTTAACGGTCAGAGCCCAGGTCTGACAGAACCCGTGAAGACGATCTAGGTGCTGCTGTAACCCCTCTTTAGTGGGAGACAGCAGCACCAGGTCATCTGCGTTCCTCAGACACTTGATTTCAGTGTTGTGTAGGGTGATACCAGGTGCTGCCGATTCTTCTAATGTTTTTGTCAATTCATTAATGTAAAGTGCCTTGCGAAAGTATTCGGCCCCCTTGAACTTTGCGACCTTTTGCCACATTTCAGGCTTCAAATATAAAGATATAAAACTGTATTTTTTTGGGAAGAATCAACAACAAGTGGGACACAATCATGAAGTGGAACGACATTTATTGGATATTTCAAACTTTTTTAACAAATCAAAAACTGAAGAATTGGGCGTGCAAAATTATTCAGCCCCTTTACTTTCAGTGCAGCAAACTCTCTCCAGAAGTTCAGTGAGGATCTCTGAATGATCCAATGTTGACCTAAATGACTAATGATGATAAATACAATCCACCTGTGTGTAATCAAGTCTCCGTATAAATGCACCTGCACTGTGATAGTCTCAGAGGTCCGTTAAAAGCGCAGAGAGCATCATGAAGAACAAGGAACACACCAGGCAGGTCCGAGATACTGTTGTGAAGATGTTTAAAGCCGGATTTGGATACAAAAATATTTCCCAAGCTTTAAACATCCCAAGGAGCACTGTGCAAGCGATAATATTGAAATGGAAGGAGTATCAGTCCACTGCAAATCTACCAAGACCTGGCCGTCCCTCTAAACGTTCAGCTCATACAAGGAGAAGACTGATCAGAGATGCAGCCAAGAGGCCCATGATAACTCTGGATGAACTGCAGAGATCTACAGCTGAGGTGGGAGACTCTGTCCATAGGACAACAATCAGTCGTATATTGCACAAATCTGGCCTTTATGGAAGAGTGGCAAGAAGAAAGCCATTTCTTAAAGATATACATAAAAAGTGTCGTTTAAAGTTTGCCACAAGCCACCTGGGAGTCACACCAAACATGTGGAAGAAGGTGCTCTGGTCAGATGAAACCAAAATTGAACTTTTTGGCAACAATGCAAAACGTTATGTTTGGCGTAAAAGCAACACAGCTCATCACCCTGAACACACCATACCCACTGTCAAACATGGTGGTGGCAGCATCATGGTTTGGGCCTGCTTTTCTTCAGCAGGGACAGGGAAGATGGTTAAAATTGATGGGAAGATGGATGGAGCCAAATACAGGACCATTCTGGAAGAAAACCTGATGGAGTCTGCAAAAGACCTGAGACTGGGACGGAGATTTGTCTTCTAACAAGACAATGATCCAAAACATAAAGCAAAATCTACAATGGAATGGTTCAAAAATAAACATATCCAGGTGTTAGAATGGCCAAGTCAAAGTCCAGACCTGAATCCAATCGAGAATCTGTTGAAAGAACTGAAAACTGCTGTTCACAAATGCTCTCCATCCAACCTCACTGAGCTCGAGCTGTTTTGCAAGGAGGAATGGGAAAAAATGTCAGTCTCTCGATGTGCAAAACTGATAGAGACATACCCCAAGCGACTTACAGCTGTAATCGCAGCAAAAGGTGGCGCTACAAAGTATTAACTTAAGGGGGCTGAATAATTTTGCACGCCCAATTTTTCAGTTTTTGATTTGTTAAAAAAGGTTTGAAATATCCAATAAATGTCGTTCCACTTCATGATTGTGTCCCACTTGTTGTTGATTCTTCACAAAAAAATACAGTTTTATATCTTTATGTTTGAAGCCTGAAATGTGGCAAAAGGTCGCAAAGTTCAAGGGGGCCGAATACTTTCGCAAGGCACTGTAGATGTTAAATAGTGTTAGACTTATTGGGCAGCCCTGTTTCACTCCCCGTCCCTGAGAGAAGAAGTCTGTTTGCTTGTTGCCAATTTTAACCGCACATTTGTTTTTAGTGTACATTGATTTAATAAAATCAGATGTTTTCCCTCCAATACCACTATCTATTAGTTCATAAAAAAAGAGTAGATTTTTCCTTTGTTTTGGTTTACTTGTTTATCAACTAGAGTGTGGAGGGTGTAAATGTGGTCTGTTGTACGATAATTTTTTAGAAATCCAATCTGGATTCTGCTCAGGACGTTGTGTTCATCAAGGATATTATGTAGTCTGCTATTTATAATACTGCAGAGAATTCTCCCCAATTTGCTGTTAACGCAAATTCCTCTGTAATTATTTGGGTCAAATTTGTCTCCATTTTTATAGATTGGTGTGATCAATCCCTGGTTCCAAATATCGGGGAAAATACCTGCAGTGAGGATAATGTTGAAGAGTTTGAGTATAACCAATTTTAATTTGTGGTCTGTATATTTGCTCATTTCATTTAAAATACCATCAGCACCACAGGCCTTTTTGGGTTGGAGAGTGCATAGTTTTTCCAATAATTCTTCTTCTGTAATTGGGATATCCACAGGATTCTGATAGTCTTTGACTGCTGATTCAAGGATTTGTCATTTTTCTTGTATATCTTTTTGTTCTGGGCTCTTTGTTATATTGCTGTAGAGGTTTGGAAAGTGATTTCTCCACATATCTCCATTTTGGATAGCCAATTCCTCATGATGAGGTTTGTTTAATTTATTCCAATTCTCTCAGAAGTGGTTTGATTCTATGGATTCCTCAATTCCATCCAGCTGATTTCTAATGTGCTGTTCCTTTTTTGTTCTTAGGGTGTGTTTGTATTGCTTCAGTGTTTCCCCATATTGAAGGCGTATGTTACGGTGCGTGAATGAGGACCCAAAAGCGAATTAACTTAAACAGAGCTTCTTTAATTACCAAACATAGGTAGGCTCAGACGGACCGGCAGATTCCGACAGGACAAGACAAGGTTACAGCAAACATGACGACAGTCTGGTTCAGGCATGAAACACAACAAACAAGAATCCGACAAGGACAGGAGCAGAAACAGAGAGAGATATAGGGACCTAATCAGAGGGAAAAAGGGAACAGGTGGGAAAAGGGGTGACGAGGTGGTTAGGAGGAGACAAGGCACAGCTGGGGGAAAGAGGGGGAGAAAAGGTAACCCAACAACGACCAGCAGAGGGAGACAGGGTGAAGGGAAAGGACAGAGACAAGACACAACATGACAGTACATGACAGTACCCCCCCACTCACCGAGCGCCTCCTGGCGCACTCGAGGAGGAAACCTGAAATCCTCGATCAGCGCACGGTCCAGCACGTCCCGAGAGGGAACCCAACTCCTCTCCTCAGGACCGTACCCCTCCCAATCTACGAGGTACTGGTGACCACGGCCCCGAGGACGCATGTCCAAAATTCTACGGACCCTGTAGATGGGTGCGCCCTCGACAAGGATGGGGGGGGGGGGGGAAGACGAGCGGGGGCGCGAAGGACGGGCTTGATGCAGGAGACATGGAAGACCGGGTGGACGCGACGAAGGTATCGCGGAAGAAGAAGTCGAACTGCGACAGGATTAATGACCCGAGAAATACGGAACGGACCAATGAACCGCGGGGTCAACTTGCGAGAAGCCGTCTTAAGGGGAAGGTTCTGAGTGGAGAGCCAAACTCTCTGACCGCGACAATATCTAGGACTCTTAGTTCTACGCTTATTAGCAGCCCTCACAGTCTGCGTCCTATAACGGCAAAGTGCAGACCTGACCCTCTTCCAGGTGCGCTCGCAACGTTGGACAAAAGCCTGAGCGGAGGGGACGCTGGACTCGGCGAACTGAGATGAGAACAGCGGAGGCTGGTACCCGAGGCTACTCTGAAAAGGAGATAGCCCGGTCGCAGACGAAGGAAGCGAGTTGTGGGCGTATTCTGCCCAGGGGAGCTGTTCTGACCAAGACGCAGGGTTGCGAAAAGAAAGACTGCGTAAGATGCGACCAATAGTCTGATTGGCCCGTTCTGCTTGACCGTTAGACTGGGGGTGAAAGCCGGAAGAGAGACTGACGGAAGCCCCAATCAAACGGCAAAACTCCCTCCAAAATTGAGACGTGAATTGCGGACCTCTGTCCGAAACGACGTCTGACGGAAGGCCATGAATTCTGAAAACATTCTCGATGATGATCTGTGCCGTCTCTTTAGCAGAAGGAAGCTTAGCAAGGGGAATGAAATGAGCCGCCTTAGAGAACCTATCGACAAACGTAAGAATAACAGTCTTCCCCGCTGACGAAGGCAGTCCGGTGACAAAATCTAAGGCGATGTGAGACCACGGTCGAGAGGGAATAGGAAGCGGCCTGAGACGGCCGGCAGGAGGAGAGTTACCGGACTTAGTCTGCGCGCAGACCGAACAAGCAGCCACGAAACGACGCGTGTCATGCTCCCGGGTGGGCCACCAAAAACGCTGGCGAATGGAAGCAAGCGTACCCCGAACGCCAGGGTGGCCGGCTAACTTGGCAGAGTGAGCCCACTGAAGAACGGCCAGACGAGTAGGAACGGGAACGAAAAGAAGGTTCCTAGGACAAGCGCGCGGCGACGGAGTGTGAGTGAGCGCTTGCTTTACCTGCCTCTCAATTCCCCAGACAGTCAACCCGACAACACGCCCCTCAGGGAGAATCCCCTCGGGGTCAGTGGAGGCTACTGAAGAACTGAAGAGACGAGACAAAGCATCAGGCTTGGTGTTCTTAGAGCCCGGACGATAAGAAATCACGAACTCGAAACGAGCGAAAAACAGCGCCCAACGCGCCTGACGCGCATTAAGTCGTTTGGCAGAACGGATGTACTCAAGGTTCCTATGGTCAGTCCAAACGACAAAAGGAACGGTCGCCCCCTCCAACCACTGTCGCCATTCGCCTAGGGCTAACCGGATGGCGAGCAGTTCGCGGTTACCCACATCATAGTTACGTTCCGACGGCGACAGGCGATGAGAAAAATACGCGCATGGGTGGACCTTGTCGTCAGAGAGGGAGCGCTGAGAAAGAATGGCTCCCACGCCCACCTCTGACGCGTCAACCTCGACAACGAACTGTCTAGAGACGTCAGGTGTAACAAGGATAGGAGCGGATGTAAAACGATTCTTGAGGAGATCAAAAGCTCCCTGGGCGGAAACGGACCACTTAAAGCACGTCTTGACAGAAGTAAGGGCTGTGAGAGGAGCTGCCACCTGACCGAAATTACGGATGAAACGACGATAGAAGTTTGCGAAGCCGAGAAAGCGCTGCAGCTCGACGCGTGACTTAGGGACGGGCCAATCAATGACAGCTTGGACCTTAGCGGGATCCATCTTAATGCCTTCAGCGGAAATAACAGAACCGAGAAATGTGACGGAGGAGGCATGAAAAGTGCACTTCTCAGCCTTCACAAAAAGACAATTCTCTAAAAGGCGCTGGAGGACACGTCGAACGTGCTGAACATGAATCTGGAGTGACGGTGAAAAAATCAGGATATCGTCAAGGTAAACGAAAACAAAGATGTTCAGCATGTCTCTCAGGACATCATTGACTAATGCCTGAAAGACAGCTGGAGCGTTAGCGAGGCCGAAAGGAAGAACCCGGTATTCAAAGTGCCCTAACGGAGTGTTAAACGCCGTCTTCCACTCGTCCCCCTCCCTGATGCGCACGAGATGGTAAGCGTTACGAAGGTCCAACTTAGTGAAAAACCTGGCTCCCTGCAGGATCTCGAAGGCTGAAGACATAAGAGGAAGCGGATAACGATTCTTCACTGTTATGTCATTCAGCCCTCGATAATCTATGCAGGGGCGCAGAGACCCGTCCTTCTTCTTGACAAAAAAAAACCCCGCTCCGGCGGGAGAGGAGGAGGGGACTATGGTACCGGCGTCAAGAGCTACAGACAAATAATCTTCGAGAGCCTTACGTTCGGGAGCCGACAGAGAGTATAGTCTACCCCGGGGGGGGGGGGTGGTTCCCGGAAGGAGATCAATACTACAATCATACGACCGGTGTGGAGGAAGAGAGGTGGCCCTGGACCGACTGAACACCGTGCGCAGATCGTGATATTCCTCCGGCACCCCTGTCAAATCACCAGGCTCCTCCTGTGAAGAAGAGACAGAGGAAACAGGAGGGATAGCAGACATTAAACATTTCACATGACAAGAGACGTTCCAGGAGAGGATAGAATTACTAGACCAATTAATGGAAGGATTATGACAAACTAGCCAGGGATGGCCCAAAACAACAGGTGTAAAAGGTGAACGAAAAATTAAAAAAGAAATGGTTTCACTATGATTACCAGAAACAGTGAGGGTTAAAGGTAGCGTCTCACGCTGAATCCTGGGGAGAGGACTACCATCCAGGGCGAACAAGGCCGTGGGCTCCTTTAACTGTCTGAGAGGAATGTCATGTTCCCGAGCCCAGGTCTCGTCCATAAAACAGCCCTCCGCCCCAGAGTCTATTAAGGCACTGCAGGAAGCTGACGAACCGGTCCAGCGTAGATGGACCGACAAGGTAGTGCAGGATCTTGAAGGAGAGACAGGAGTAGTAGCGCTCACCAGTAGCCCTCCGCTTACTGATGAGCTCTGGCCTTTTACTGGACATGAAGTGACAAAATGACCAGCGGAACCGCAATAGAGACAGAGGCGGTTGGTGATTCTCCGTTCCCTCTCCTTAGTCGAGATGCGGATACCTCCCAGCTGCATGGGCTCAGCACCCGAGCCGGCAGAGGAAGATGGTAGTGATGCGGAGAGGGGGGCAACGGAGAACGCGAGCTCCTTTCCACGAGCTCGGTGACGAAGATCAACCCGTCGCTCAATGCGAATAGCGAGTTCAATCAAAGAATCCACGCTGGAAGGAACCTCCCGGGAGAGAATCTCATCCTTTACCTCTGCGCGAAGACCCTCCAGAAAACGAGCGAGCAAAGCCGGCTCGTTCCAGCCACTGGAGGCAGCAAGAGTGCGAAACTCAATAGAGTAGTCTGTTATGGATCGATTACCTTGACATAGGGAAGACAGGGCCCTGGAAGCCTCCTCCCCAAAAATAGATCGATCAAAAACCCGTATCATCTCCTCCTTAAAGTCCTGATACTGGTTAGTACACTCAGCCCTTGCCTCCCAGATTGCCGTGCCCCACTCACGAGCCCGTCCAATAAGGAGAGATATGACGTAGGCGACACGAGCAGTGCTCCTGGAGAAAGTGTAGGGCTGGAGAGAAAACACAATATCACACTGGGTGAGGAACGAGCGGCATTCAGTGGGCTCCCCAGAGTAACACGGCGGGTTATTGATCCTGGGCTCCGGAGATTCGAAAGCCCTGGAAGTGGCCGGTGGATCGAGGCGGAGATGGTGAACCTGTTCTGTGAGGTTGGAGACTTGGGTGGCCAGGGTCTCAACGGCATGCCGAGCAGCAGACAATTCCTGCTTGTGTCTGCCTAGCATCGCTCCCTGGATCTCGACGGCTGAGTGGAGAGGATCCGAAGTCGCTGGGTCCATTCTTGGTCGGATTCTTCTGTTACGGTGCGTGAATGAGGACCCAAAAGCGAATTAACTTAAACAGAGCTTCTTTAATTACCAAACATAGGTAGGCTCAGACGGACCGGCAGATTCCGACAGGACAAGACAAGGTTACAGCAAACATGACGACAGTCTGGTTCAGGCATGAAACACAACAAACAAGAATCCGACAAGGACAGGAGCAGAAACAGAGAGAGATATAGGGACCTAATCAGAGGGAAAAAGGGAACAGGTGGGAAAAGGGGTGACGAGGTGGTTAGGAGGAGACAAGGCACAGCTGGGGGAAAGAGGGGGAGAAAAGGTAACCCAACAACGACCAGCAGAGGGAGACAGGGTGAAGGGAAAGGACAGAGACAAGACACAACATGACAGTACATGACAGCGTATATTTTTGTTGTCTGGTTCTCTGTGTTTTTGATTAGATATGCAGTGGGGCAAAAAAGTATTTAGTCAGCCACCAATTGTGCAAGTTCTCCCACTTAAAAATATGAGAGGGGCCTGTAATTTTCATCATAGGTACACTTCAACTATGACAGACAAAATGAGAAGAAAAAAATCCAGAAAATCACATTGTAGGATTTTTTATGAATTTATTTGCAAATTATGGTGGAAAATAAGTATGGACTCCGTTTTTGTTTTTCACTTTGCCATAGTTGTTTCTGGGGGGGGGGGGGGGGGGGGGGAAGGTTGTTGCTTCCTGGTAGGTGTTTATCCCCATGATTGTTAATAGTGTCTTGTTCTTCTGCTGTTCTAGCATTCAGGTCTCCACAGACCAGTACGTTGCCTTGGGCCTGAAAGTGACTAATTTCCCCCTCTAGAATGGAGAAACTCTCTTTATTGAAGTAGGGTGACTCTGAGGGGGGAATGTATGTGGCACAGAGGAAGATGTTTTCATCTGTCAAGACAGCCTCCTTGTTGATTTTTAACCATGTAAAGAATTCTCCTGTTTTGATCAATTCGATTGAATTAATTAGTTCAGATTTATACCATATTAGCATTCCCCCTGAGTCTTTGCCCTGTTTGATTCCTTTTAATTTAGTGGATGGTATGATTATCTTCCTATAACCTAGTGGACAGCCAGTGGAAACATCACCTCTGCACCATGTTTCCTGTTTTCTTTTCTTTCTTTACCTTCAAAATGAGACAAACACTCACAATCCAACAATAACTATTAAAATAGGATTTTTCAATTAAAGTAAACTCGTACTATGCAAATGTGATTTGTTTATCATTTAAAATAGAATTTGTGTCATGCCACTTGCCTCTCTCTCTCTCTCTCTCTCTCTCTCTCTCTCTCTGTCTCTCTCTCTCTCTCCCTCAATCTCTCCCTCTCTCTCTCTCTCTCTCTCTACCTCTCTACCTCTCTCTCTACCTCTTTCTCACACACTTACTCTCTCTACCTCTCTCTCTCCACCCCTCTCTCTCTCTACCTCTGTACCCCTCTCTCTCTCTCTCTCTCCCTCTCTACCTCTCTCTCTCTCTCTCTCACACACACTCACTCTCTCTACCTCTCTCTCTCTCTCTCTCACACACACACACTCACTCTCTCTCTCTCTCTCTCTCTCTCTCTCTCTCTCTACCTCCCTCTCGCTTTCTCTATACCTCTCTCTCTCACACACACTCACTCTCTCTCTCGCTATCTCTCTCTCTCTCTCTACCTCTCTCTACCTCTTTCTCTACCTCTGAATGCTCAGCTATGAAAAGCTAATGGACATTTTCTCCTGAGGTGTTGACCTGTTGCACCCTCGATAACCACTGTGAATCTGATTTGATTCAGAGCCTGGTTCCTCTCTAGGTTTCTTCCTAGGTTCCTGCCTTTCTAGACAGTTTTTCCTAGCCACCGTGCCTCTACATCCGCATTGCTTGCTCCCTGAGATTTTAGGCTGAGTTTCTGTAAAAGAACTTTGTGACAACTGCTGTTGTAAAAAGGGCTTTATAAATCCATTTGAAAGATTGATTGAGGCATGTGTGTGATTGTGTGCCTGAGTGCATGTGTGTGTGTGTTTGGCTGCAGAGAAACACCTTTTCTAGAGCAGCCCTGCCCTTCTTCCACTGATGCCGTCTTCTAAAACACTGATTGAACTGAACTGTCTGTTTCTGCTTAATCACTTGTTATTCGGAGCACCATCTGTTCAACACAGATAGAGATAGAACAGAACCGCATGGAAAGAGCAGTAGGAGAGTTTTAGCAGTCTTTAGACTGGTGCTGGTTTACAGATCTGATTGTCTGTAGACCAGTGCTGGTATATGATCTAATTAAACAATAAGGCCCGGGGGTGTGTGGCCCGGGGGGGTGTGATATATTGGCCATATACCACAAACCCAGAGGTGTCTTATTGCTTTATAAACGGGTTACCAATGTAATTACAGCAGTAAAAACGAAGCTCATCACTAACCTAAGGACCCTGGAACTTAACATCTCCCTCTGCAACTGGATGCTTTGTCATACCCATGGTATATGGTCTGATATTTATTTCAAAAATTATTTTACCTTTATTTAACTAGGCAAGTAAGTTAAGAACATTTATTTTCAATGACGGCCTAGGAACAGCTTTCAGGAAATCAGCATTCAGGACTTGAACGACCTGTTTGATAGTTGTCTGTAGACCAGTCCTGGTACAGTATATGAGTTGATAGTTGTCTGCAGACCAGTCCTGGTACAGTATATGGTCTGATAGTTATCTGTAGACCAGTCCTGGTACAGTATATGAGTTGATAGTTGTCTGTAGACCAGTCCTGGTACAGTATATGAGTTGATAGGTATCTGTAGACCAGTCCTGGTACAGTATATGAGTTGACAGTTGTCTGTAGACCAGTCCTGGTACAGTATATGAGTTGATAGTTCTCTGTAGACCAGTCCTGGTACAGTATATGAGTTGATAGTTGTCTGTAGACCAGGTCTTGTACAGTATATGAGTTGATAGTTGTCTGTAGACCAGTCCTGGTACAGTATATGAGTTGATAGTTGTCTGCAGACCAGTCCTGGTACAGTATATGGTCTGATAGTTATCTGTAGACCAGTCCTGGTACAGTATATGAGTTGATAGTTGTCTGTAGACCAGTCCTGGTACAGTATATGAGTTGATAGTTGTCTGTAGACCAGTCCTGGTACAGTATATGAGTTGATAGTTCTCTGTAGACCAGTCCTGGTACAGTATATGAGTTGATAGTTGTCTGTAGACCAGTCCTGGTACAGTATATGAGTTGATAGTTGTCTGTAGACCAGTCCTGGTACAGTATATGAGTTGATAGTTGTCTGTAGACCAGTCCTGATACAGTATATGAGTTGATAGTTGTCTGTAGACCAGTCCTGATACAGTATATGAGTTGATAGTTGTCTGTAGACCAGTCCTGGTACAGTATATGAGTTGATAGTTCTCTGTAGACCAGTCCTGGTACAGTATATGAGTTGATAGTTGTCTGTAGACCAGTCCTGGTACAGTATATGAGTTGATAGTTGTCTGTAGACCAGTCCTGGTACAGTATATGAGTTGATAGTTGTCTGTAGACCAGTCCTGATACAGTATATGAGTTGATAGTTGTCTGTAGACCAGTCCTGATACAGTATATGAGTTGATAGTTGTCTGTAGACCAGTCCTGGTACAGTATATGAGTTGATAGTTGTCTGTAGACCAGTCCTGATACAGTATATGAGTTGATAGTTGTCTGTAGACCAGTCCTGGTACAGTATATGAGTTGTCCTGGTATAGTGATGGACTAGTGATAGTTCTCGTACAGGAAGGAGTACAGCAGAGTTGTAGCTCCCTGTAACAGTACTGCTGTATTATTGGAGCTGATTAATGTTTCTCTGTCGATGGGAGATATGGTTAGAATCAGACTCAACTGTCTGGACATTCTGTTCACACCAACACATTTCCTCTCTTATCTTAATGACTTTACAGATAGATAACCCACTGCTCACAGTGTGTGTTTGTATTGCACGCGCAAGCACAAACACACCCGTGCGTATCTCTGGGCAACATGAAAAGTCGTTTTGATTAATAGGATAGGGTGTGTTAAAATGAAGCCTGTCCCTGGCAGCTCTGAAATAATATGGCTTCAATTATTCAACAACCTGCAGTCTAGCGTGTGGCGTGTGTGGTTGCTTGCTTTTATGTATTCTAGACGTAGCTCATTCTAATATTTATACTATTGTATTTTAGCTACACTGTTTATACACACCGCATATTTATATACTGTGTGTGTGTAATGACTAGGAGGAGAGCTCCATTAAAACCAGTTAAGCGTAAACTCCCTGATTTTGGGGACTTTCGTTATTAGTTCATTGTTTTATCAAGGTAGTGTGCTAATAAATCAGCCTCAGTTATGCCAATTTGGGACAGTTTTGGCTGATAGCCATGTTTCCCAGCTTAAATTGAGTTTGCCTCACTAGATTCTGGGGTTTCGGATTAGACTCGGGGCTCACTACAGACCCTGGTTTGATCCTGGGCTGTATCACAACTGATCGGGAGTCCCATAGGGCGGTGCACAATTGTCCCAGCGTCATCCGGGTTAGGGGAGGGTTTGGCTGGGGTAGGCTGTCATTGTTAAGTAAGAGTTTGTTCTTAACTGACTTGCCTGGTTAAATGGGAAGTCCTGCTTACACTTTTATTCACTGCTCGGACTGACAGTCTATTTCTGCCGGAAGAACACGTCATATGTCGCATAGGAAAGCTAAGAACCTTAAAATGGTGCCGAAGAGGATGGCTGATGTTTTTCATGCCTGTAACCAATTGTGCCATTTGTTCATTTTTTTGTGTTGTTTTTAACTTATTTTTTAACTTATTTTGTACATAATGTTGCTGCTACCATCTCTAATGACCAAAAATAACTTATGGACATCAGAACTGGGATTACTCACCACGAACTGGAAGAAGCTTTTCCTTTAACGAGTCTTTTAACAAGTCCGACGAGAAAGAAATACTGATTCTCCCGGGAACAGACCCAGATCCCCGTCATTTGCTGAAGAAAAGACGGAGGAAAAGAGGATGCAGATCGGGCTGCATTTTGAGAACCTGTAGGCGAGCGAGTAAACTCCCACTGCCATCAATTCTACTTGCAATCATTGGATAATAAAATTGATGATCTACGATTGCGATTATTCTACCAAAGGCATATTAAAAACTGTAATATCTTATATTTCCCCCGAGTCGTGCCTGAACGATGACACGGATAATATAGAGCTGGAGGAATGTTCAATGGACCGGCAGAACAGAGAAGCTACGTCTGGTAAGATGAGGGGTAGAGGTGTGTGTATTTTTGTCATTAACAGCTGGTGCGCAGCTGGTGCGCAATGTCTAATATTAAAGAAGTGTCGAGGTATTGGTCACCTGAGGTAGAGTACCTAATGATAAGCTGTAGACCACACTATCTACCAAGAGAGCTCTCATCTATATTATCCATAGCCGTCTATTTACCACCCCAGACCGATGCTGGCACTAAGACAGCACTCAACCAACTCTATAAACAAACAAGAAAATGTTCACCCAGAAGTGGCGCTCCTAGTGGCCGGGGACTTTAATGCAGACAAACTTAAATCAGTTTTACCATCCTGTCACATGTGCAACCAGAGGAAAAAAAACTCTAGACCACCTTTACTCCACACACAGAGAAGCATACAAAGCTCTCCCCCGCCCTCCATAATTCTATCCCCCTGATTCCTTCTTACAAGCAAAAACTAATACAGGAAGTACCAGTGACTCTCTCAAAATGGAAGTGGTTAGAGGACACGGACGCTACGCTACAGGACTGTTTTGCTAAGCACAGACTGGAGTATTTTCTGGGATTCCTCCAATGGCATTGAGGTGTATACCACCTCAGTCATTAGCTTCATCAATAAGTGCATTGACGACGTCGTCCCCACAGTGACCGTACGTACGTATACCAACCAGAAGGAACACCTATTTGAGAATACTGTTCATTGACTACAGCTCTGCGTTCAGCACCATATTGCCCACGAAGCTCATCACTAACCTAAGGACCCTGGAACTAAACATCTCCTTCTGCAACTGGATCCTGGACTTCCTGACAGGCCGCCCCCGGGTGGCGAGGGTAGGCAACAACACGTCTGCCATGCTGATCCTCAACACTGGGGCCCCTCAGGGGTGTGTACTGAGTCTCCTCCTGTACTCCCGTTCACCCACGACTGCGTGGCCAAACAAAACTCCAACATCATCATTAAGTTTGCTGACTTCACAACAGTGTTAGGCATGATCACCGACAACGATGAGACAGCCTATAGGGAGGAGGTCAGAGAACTGGCAGTGTGGTGCCAGGACAACAACCTATCCTTCAATGTGAGCAAGACAAAGGATCTGATCGTGGACTGTAATAGAGCGGGTCGAGAGTTTCAAGTTCCTTGGTATTCACATCACCAACGATCTATCATGGTCCAAACACACTAAGACAGTCGTGAAGAGGGCAGGAGAAAACCTTTTCCACCTCAGGAAACTGAAAAGATTTGGCATGGGTCCCCAGATCCTCAAAAAGTTCTACAGCTGCACCATCGAGAGCATCCTGACCGGTTGCATCACCTCCTGGTATGGCAACTGCTCGGCATCTGACCGTAAGGCGCTACAGAGGGTAGTGGGTACGGACCAGTACATCACTGGGGTCAAGCTTCCTGCAATCTAGAACCTATATAATAGGCAGTGTCAGAGAAAAGCCCATAAAATTGTCAGAGACTCCAGTTACCCAAGTATTAGACCGTTTATGACCAAAAGGCTCCTTAACAGCTTTTACCCCCAAGCCATAAGGCTGCTGTACAACTAATCAAATGGCCATTCGCTGTTTATTATCTATGCAATGTCACTTCACCCCCACCTAGAATTACAACTTACCTCTAACATACCTCTAACTTACCCCTGCACACTGAATCGGTACCGGTACCCCCTTTATATAGCCTCGTTATTGTTATGTTATTGTGTTACTTTTAAAATGTTTTACTTTAGTTTATTTGGTGAATATTTTCTTAACTCTTCTTGAACTGCACTGTTGGTTAAGGACTTGTAAGTAAGCATTTCCCGGTAAGGTCTACACTTGTTGTATTCGGCGCATGTGACAAATAAAGTTTGATTTGATTTGATTCTTCTGCCTCGATAGCAACTAGTTCATTCTACGACAAACAATAATGTTTTTATATTGAATTCAACAAAAAAACTTGAACATTATTTGTAAGATGTGAAATAAAAGCACTTTCTGTTCATCACAGACAGACATTTTGTGTAGGAGATGGAAGCTGAGATCTTAACGAGTTGGTAGAGTCGCTAGTCAACTCTGAGTTTCAGGAGGGGAGGGAGAGATGAAGGAAATTCAAACAATATTTTAGGCACTATTCATACATTTGTAATTACAGTTTTTTTCGATTGCTAAACGACAGTGGACACAACTGGAGTCACATGTGCAAAACTAACTACAGTCTGCACAGCAGCAGTTCATGTGGACCAAACTCTAGTTCGTTTTTCATTGCTTGAACACAGTTTTCAAAACTCTACACACTTATCCCATGACTTTAACCACAACCTGCACAACACTGTGGATTTACAGCACTTTGTTCAAATGCTAACACACTGCTGTCAAAACTGTGAACCACACATTCAAAACGGAATAGATTTCAGCCTTGTGCCTTTCAAACACTGCTGATTGCAATTTCAGCTGAAAGGCTAAGCAGGTGTCTTGTTTTAGACTTGTTAGTGAACACACACACATATTACAGTATATATAGGTAGAGCTCAGAAAGACTCATTTTGGAAATGGAACAAGGAAGATGGGTTCGTGGAGGGAGAAGGGTGGCAGGGAGAGGGCGGATGCGTGGAGGAAGACGAAGAAGACAAAGAGCTGTTATTTCAGATGAAATAAGGGCTACACTTATAGACCATGTCGTGAACCATGGTCTCTCATTGAGAGAGGCAGGGTTGAGGGTGCAACCCAATCTGCAAAGATCCACAGTGGCATCTGTAATGCGAATTTTCCATCATGCAAACAGGTGAGAGTTACATCCTTACAGTAAATGAAAACATTACAGGAATCTATTTTGTATTGCAATTATATAATATTTACACAGATATATATTACAGTAAGTTTGACTGTAAAATATATTTTTACAACAGGACCCAAAGGCTGCCCCCAACAGGTGGAAGAGGAAAAATATTTTCAGATGCACAGGAAAATGCTATTGTTGACATGGTTGTTGTCAACAATGCAATAAAACTGCGGGAGATTCAAGATAGAGTGCTGGCTGATAATGATATATTTGAAAATGTTAATTCTGTCAGCACAACAACTATTGCTCGAGTCCTAAAGAAACACCAAGTTACAATGAAACAGTTATACACTGTACCATTCGAGAGAAACAGTGAACGGGTAAAAGAGCAAAGATACCAATATGTCCAGGTAAGACGTCTGAGGTTACGTACACAGCTATACAAAATATTTACTGTAAAAAAAAACACTAGCATTTCTACAGTAAAACTGTGCACTTACTGTTTTTCAGAGAGTAATGGAGGTGGAAGCACTGGAAAGACCACATTCATTTGTATTTATCGATGAAGCTGGATTTAACCTTGCCAAAACACGGCGCAGAGGAAGGAATGTTATAGGTCAAAGGGCCACTGTGGAGGTTCCAGGCCAAAGGGGGGGAAATATCACCATGTGTGCTGCAATGGCCAATGATGGTTTGCTTCTCAACACACCACTCATTGGCCCATACAACACAGAAAGGCTTATAGCTTTCCTAGAACAGCTCTATGCTCAGCTAGTGCCAGCAGAACAGGGGGAGCCAGTAAGAAACCCCCAAGTTTTTGTCATAGTTTACGATAACGTTGCTTTTCACCACTCTGCAGCTGTCACAGATTGGTTTGCAGCACATCACAGATTTATGGTTTTGTACCTGCCTGCATATTCACCCTTCCTCAACCCAATAGAGGAGTTTTTCTCTGCCTGGAGGTGGAAAGTGTTTGGTCACCACCCACATGACCAAATGTCTCTTTTGGAAGCCATGCGTGCCGGATGTGAGGACACGAGTCCAGAAGACTACCAGGGATGGATAAGGCACTCCAGAAGGTTCTTCCCCAGGTGCATGGCAAGAGAAAACATTAGATGTGATGTTGAAGAAAACCTGTGGTCTGATGCTAGATAGAGGCAGGATTAGCACCTCAATTATTTGTTTGAATTACAGTATGTACTTTTAGTTTCTACCTTTTTTTTCTCATTACTGTAATTCCGTAAATTACTACAGACTATTGAAGCAAACTGCTAATTTTCATTTACCTTAAAGAATTGTTATGTTCTAAAAAAATATATAAATCATGTGAAAGAATGTCACTCTTTTCTTTGAAGAAAATATTACTTTGTATGAAGTCACTGAAATTGTTCAAATTGTAAAGATGAAAAGTTTGTATTTTCTGTATTGGTGTTTGATGCTAGTGTTTTTACTCTCAGTGTGTTCTGAGTGACAGTGTGTGTTATCTCAGTGAGGGTTGTGCATAGTGTTTGGCTGCACTGAGCGTGTTTTGAGCCATGTGTTAAGAGTTGTGTTGCTTGGAATGAGTTTTGCAGGTGATGTGAACTGTTTAGCTCAGGTGACTGTTGGTAGTGCAGACTGTAGTTAGAGTTTTGCACATGTGACTCCAGTTGTGCCCACTGTCGTTTAGCAGTCGAAAAAAACTGTAATAGGAACATAATCATATTTGTATCATATTTTGTACCATGTATTTGAGCTCTCAGCATGAATTATTCTTTACCAGAAAAGTAAGATTTAAAAAAAATCTTTCTTGCACTTTAATAGTTATTTTTATGGCCCCCTCATGAAAAATAATGAAATCCGGGCATAGCCAGACAGCCATCCGAGAGACCAGCAATTGTCATTGAACCGGTCAATGGACATACAATGCCAGGTCTATCTACAACACAAGAGCTTTAGAGCATGTTCATATGTATCATCAACTTTAAAGGCGTTTCAAGGTGGGATTTTACTGACAATACTAATAAGATGAGGCAGTCACCTATCATGCTAATTACAGGATGTCATTGGGTAACAACACATCTACAGTAGATTCTCAGAAAGCACTCATTTTGGTTGAGTCCCTGACAGACTGGAAAAACCTATGGTATTCGTTGACATTATCTGAATATAGGGATGAAAGGATGTGTCAAACTCAACTACTTGATGGCTAGTTGACATTGCTCCCCTGGACAGTTGATCAATAAACTGACTTAACTTAAAGGAGAGAAGGAATGAAAGCTAACAAGAAATGCAGCCTTCCAATATTTGAATTTCACTCCCCTGGTCTGAAGCTGACTGCTTACCAAGGGGTCTTTGTGTGTCGTCCCTGCTGTAGTGTGCGTGTGTGTGTGTGTGTGTGTGTGTGTGTGTGTGTGTGTGTGTGTGTGTGTGTGTGTGTGTGTGTGTGTGTGTGTGTGTGTGTGTGTGTGTGTGTGTGTGTGTGTGTGTGTGTGTGTGTGTGGGTGTGTGTGCAGAGGGGCTGCAGTAGTCTGTCTTACTGTAGAGATATGAATAATGAAACACAACTCTATGGAAAATGAATGTGTGTGGTCCTGAAAGTGCATGGGTGTTTGTGTACTATATACCGTTGTGTGAAGGGCATTGATGAAGGTTGTGTATTACCAATGCATCTCCCTGCTCATCTATATTCATAATGTCAAACAACACATTGTTAGAGGTGGTAAAATAGCAGGTATATTGTACATTCATCATAAAGTTGAGGGTTAACCTACCGCCCTCTGAGAATATCTGCCTTTTGCCGTACAGGCTTTCCTTGGTCTGTGGGACAAACCAACCAGAGGCCAACATGTATACTCAATGCTGTAATCTATTCATTTAAGTTCACTTTTAAATGAACAGGTCTCTCTGGTAGAATAGATTTCAACTCAATGAGGATCACCTCATTGGGTCCCTTGTAGCTCAATTAGTAGAGCATGGTGCTTGCCAGGGTTGTAGGTTCAACTCCCATGGTGGGCAAATATAAGAATGTGTGCACTCACTACTGTAAGTCACTCTGGATAAGAGTGTCCGCTAAATGACTAATAAGAAAACCTGTGTAAATAAAGGTTATATATGTGTGTTAAAGCTGAGGTCTGCCCTTACTGAGATCTGCCTTTCATCATACTGCCTTCTTTGGGTTGGGTTGGGGTCAAACACCAGTAGAGGTCAACATAATCTAAACTTCTCTTAAAAGATCTGCCTTTGATCATACTGCCTTCTTTGGGATGGAGGATTAACCACCAGCAGAGGTCAACATGTATGCGTAGTGAATATAAACATGGTTTATTGTATACAGTGGGGCAAAAAAGTATTGAGTCAGCCACCAATTGTGCAAGTTCTCCAACTTAAAAAGATGAGAGAGACCTGTAATTTTCATCATAGGTACACTTCAACTATGACAGACAAAATGAGAAAAAAAATCCAGAAAATCACATTGTAGGATTTTTAATGAATTTATTTGCAAATGAAGGAGTGGCTTCGTAAGAAGCATTTCAAGGTCCTGGAGTGGCCTAGCCAGTCTCCAGATCTCAACCCCATAGAAAATCTTTGGAGGGAGTTGAAAGTCCGTGTTGCCCAGCAACAGCCCCAGAACATCACTGCTCTAGAGGAGATCTGCATGGAGGAATGGGTCAAAATACCAGCAACAGTGTGTGAAAACCTTGTGAAGACTTACAGAAAACATTTGACCTCTGTCATTGCCAACAAAGGGTATATAACAAAGTATTGAGATAAACTTTTGTTATTGACCAAATACTCATTAAAATCCTACAATGTGATTTTCTGGATTGTTTTTCTCATTTTGTCTGTCATAGTTGAAGTGTACCTATGATGAAAATTACAGGCCTCTCTCATCTTTTTAAGTGGGAGAACTTGCACAATAGGTGGCTGACTAAATACTTTTTTGCCCCACTGTATATCTATTTTATGATTATTGTGTCTAGCACCAGCAGTACATCCTTGAAGAAAAGCTGAATAAACCAACTAAGTGATATTGGCAAGAGCAGTGTGTGGGTCTTTCTTTTCTTCAAGGACTTCATTGAATTATTCCCAAGCACCTACAACAAGCCGACTCAAAGTGCTTTTCCTATTTTCAATCAGGAAGCATTGGGTTTCGTGACTGGCTCCGTAACCCCTCTCTTCGATGGAAAGATAGTGTAAAAATACTGAAAAGATACATACTGTCATTCTTTGGGCTGTGGGACTAGCACAGACCAAAATGTATTTTCCTAACAAGTGTTATTTAATATATCACTTAAATTGAAGCATATCTATTAAAGTGGACCAGTACAGGGGTAAGGGGTAAGAACCAGTACACCCTTGACAAAGCACTGAGTCGAAACAGTTTCTATTCGTGATACCTGGCTCTGTAAACTCAATCAATTTATTAACTATTTAGCTTGAAATCAATGTTTCTCTTCTCTGTGTGCTCTCTCTCCTTTGTGAAGGATTATGGGTCTACATACATTGTTTGAGATTGAAGCCTCTCTCAAACATCTGATCCCTCTACTTTGACTAATTTGATATTTGGGGACATAGGGTAACTAAATCACCAGCACTATAGTAGCATGCTAATCATACACTCTATATTCACAAGAATCCCTTCCTCTAGGGCGAATCTCAAATCAAATCCTCCCCCCCTGTAGTGCATAACTTTGACCAGAGCCGTATAGGGCTGCCTGCCACACTATGGTGCACTGCACAGGGCATATGAGCGTGTGATTTTGTTTCACCAGTGTGTAACCAACGGGGAATATCAGTACTGATTCCAGGAGAACTAGCAGTACTGTACCAACCATGATCAGTACTCCAAACTGGGATGACCGTTTTACCAGCAACAAACCAGTTCAAATGGCACCCCATATACTCATATAGTGCAATACTAAAAGAGGTACTAGTACTAAAAGT
This sequence comes from Oncorhynchus mykiss, assembly GCF_013265735.2. Taxonomy (NCBI): domain Eukaryota; kingdom Metazoa; phylum Chordata; class Actinopteri; order Salmoniformes; family Salmonidae; genus Oncorhynchus; species Oncorhynchus mykiss. Next base: position 79,210,565 of record NC_048570.1, on the reverse strand, counting down.
AGAGCACTATATAAGGAATAACTCTCTCAGACGCTGTATCACTCATCTGGATGGCAATCACAGGCCAAAAGTTTGTTTACACATCTGGACAAACAGACAGAGAATCAACACAGTAGGAAACAGTTCAAACACCTAAAGGAGACAATAACAGACATGGGGACTGACATTCCTAATATCCAATAAGCAAAAACAACCAATTTGTTGACTGGCTCACCGGAGAAAGATGGGATTATTTGTTTCAGATTTGACCCTTTTTTTTCGATCTTGTCTCATTGCTGCAACTCCCCAATGGACTGTGTGTGTGTGTGTGGTATGACTACACATGAGACTCATGGTGTGTTGTAACAGACAGGCAGACACAGAAACACATCCGTGCTAATGTGGTGTCCTCACAGTGCTGAACATACACTTCAGTTCAACAGTAAATAAACCCTAATAATACACACTACACAGCCTGGCCTGTACTGCTATCATTTGGCCATAATGTGTGTGTGTATATATATGTATGTGTGTGTGTGTGTGAGTGAGTGTGTGTGTGTGTGTGTGTGTGTGTGTGTGTGTGTGTGCGCTTGTGCATGCATCCATGAGTGTGTGTGTGGTTGATAGTCTGTGGGCCACATGGTGGACTAGGGCCATTCATATGTCTGACCCCTCCACCTATCAGCAGTGAAAGACACAGGAATATACATTTGCCTACAGTGTATCTACAGAGACATGCAGTACTGGGCATCTCACCTCCTTCCTCCACAGTGACTGAATTCCAATGGAGAGAATTTGGACCTAAAATACTCTCTCTTTCTTGACCTGCTCTGCTTCCTTCCTTCACTGCTCTCTTTTTAAATACCTCCATCTCTGCCAGGCTTTACGGGAATGTTTAAGCTCTCCCTCCTTCCTCTCCCCGATCCCTCCATGCCTTCTCTCCCTCCCTTCCCCACTCCCTCCTTCCCTTTGTCTCTTTCTCCCACCTCCACTCCCTCCCTCCCATGCAGAGTGCTTTG
>NC_048570.1:79194567-79204567 GCF_013265735.2 Oncorhynchus mykiss | reverse complement strand
CCACTCGTCTCACAACGCTGTATCCCACGCAGGCTCATAATTCATTCACACATTGATATTGATGATGGGACACATCTAGCCATCATCACTAAACGAGTTTGATGTCTGGTCTTTTAGTGTTAAAGCCCCATGGCCCTGTGTGATGGAAACTTCCCATTCATGCTCAGAGCAGCGTGACAGGAGAGCTTTCAACACACACGTGCACCCTGATAGGCTGAGAAAAGGTGCTTGGTGAACTATACATTACTGCCCCCCACCCTCCCTTCTCTTTACCACAGACTGGCACGCACGCACGCACACACACACATACACCTCCCAAGTAACTTTGAGACCAAACCTAATGAACTCTAACCCTAACCATTAGACCAATAACTGAGATTGTTACTCAGTGTTTGACAGAGTCTAAAACGGGCCTGATAACTGTGTGCTCTGATCTGAGGAGGAACTGTTCTGATTTTTGTCTGCTCGGGGCTCAATTGGTTTTGCTGTACTGCCAGTGAGGGTTTAGAGTAGGCTGGTGAGGAAATGTCAGTGGATTCTTTACTGAGTCCGTTACATAAAGTCAACATGAACTCTAAATGAACAGAAGATGTGCATCCCAAAAAGCACCCTATTCCCTATGTAGTGCACTACTTTTGACCAGGACCCATAAGGCTCTCATCAAAAGTAGTTCACTACATAGGGAATATGGTGCAATTTGGGATGCACACCAACTCTCTGCCAATCACAAAAGTAACGCAGAATGATCATGTACTCAAAGTCCGTGTATGAAAGCATCAATTCCGCTCAGTCGCTGATCACCGACAAAACTCATTCACTAAACCATCATTCAACTGTGTATTGTGTTTGCAGCTTTATTGTCCTTACTAAGAACAACATCTTACATATCCACCCTAAAATAATATAAAATATCCATACTCTAAAAAGACATCCCATGTACAGTACCTCAACGTCTACCCTAAACAGACATCTTATACACCTCAACGTCTACCCTAAACAGACATCTTATACACCTCAACGTCTACCCTGAAACAACATCCTACCTAAACAGATATCCTATATCCCTCAGTATCTACCATAAACCATCACCATAGAAACGTAAACAGACATCCTATATCCCTCAGTATCTACCATAAACCATCACCATAGAAACCTAAACAGACATTCTATATCCCTCAGTATCTACCATAAACCATCACCATAGAAACCTAAATTAACATTCCAGATCCTTCAGCCTCTATCATGTGTCACGTTGGTATGAAGAGATTCGGGAGACAGACGCAGGAATGCGTAATATTTTATTTTTATATCACCCAAATTACGGCGTGCCATGTAAAGGCACAGGGGCGAAGACCAAATAAAAATCCTATATCCCTCAGTTCACCCTAAATATACATATGCCTGAAATTCTACCCTAAATCAATATCCAATATCCCTCAATGTCTACTTCAACATGTAGCCTAAACAGACATCCTAGAAGTAGTGAATGGTAATGTGTCACCATTACATGTATTTCATTCCAGCCATTCCAATGAGCCCCTCCTCCGATTTAAAGTGTCCACTGTCTGAAACAACACTCTGTATCCCTGAGCACCTGCTGTGAATCACTGACAGCAGAGCCGACAGGGGACATCACAGAGGGACAAATCAGCTGTTACACTGTGTCGCTGCATATTCTGACTCCCCTGACGAATACGTTTAAAAAGAGTGGGGATACTCTCTCTCTGTCCATTCATCCCTCGGTTTTAGAGAAAAGCAAACTCAATCTGCTTCAGAATATCATTACGGAGAAATCCATACGCCGAGCGAGCGGAGAGACTGACTGGCCTGATCTGAATCTTATTACTGTACGACGACAAGGGGGGTGTGTGTGTCTGTGAATTGATGTGGGAGCAGAAGGGGAGCGGCAGCAGTCAGAAACAATGTGACATTTCCTGACTGCTTTCAATCAGTGTGAATAACACGACACCAGCAATCTGAAAAGACAAGCACAGTGAAAAACCTGCCCCGCTCTGTCTTTACCTCTATAATCACACAGTGAAAAACCTGCCCCGCTCTCTGTCTTTACCTCTATAATCACACAGTGAAAAACCTGCCCCGCTCTCTGTCTTTACCTCTATAATCACACAGTGAAAAACCTGCCCCGCTCTCTGTCTTTACCTCTATAATCACACAGTGAAAACCTGCCCTGCTCTCTGTCTTTACCTCTATAATCACACAGTGAAAAACCTGCCCCGCTCTCTGTCTTTACCTCTATAATCACACAGTGAAAAACCTGCCCCGCTCTCTGTCTTTACCTCTATAATCACACAGTGAAAACCTGCCCCGCTCTCTGTCTTTACCTCTATAATCACACAGTGAAAAACCTGCCCCGCTCTCTGTCTTTACCTCTATAATCACACAGTGAAAAATCTGCCCCGCTCTCTGTCTTTACCTCTATAATCACACAGTGAAAAACCTGCCCCGCTCTCTGTCTTTACCTCTATAATCACACAGTGAAAAACCTGCCCCGCTCTCTGTCTTTACCTCTATAATCACACAGTGAAAAACCTGCCCAGCTCTGTCTGTACCTCTATAATCACACAGTGAAAAACCTGCCCCGCTCTGTCTTTACCTCTATAATCACACAGTGAAAAACCTGTCCCGCTCTGTCTTTACCTCTATAATCACACAGTGAAAAACCTGCCCCGCTCTCTGTCTTTACCTCTATAATCACACAGTGAAAAACCTGCCCCGCTCTCTGTCTTTACCTCTATAATCACACAGTGAAAAACCTGCCCCGCTCTGTCTTTACCTCTATAATCACACAGTGAAAAACCTGCCCCGCTCTCTGTCTTTACCTCTATAATCACACAGTGAAAAACCTGCCCCGCTCTCTGTCTTTACCTCTATAATCACACAGTGAAAAACCTGCCCCGCTCTGTCTGTACCTCTATAATCACACAGTGAAAAACCTGCCCCGCTCTGTCTTTACCTCTATAATCACACAGTGAAAAACCTGCCCCGCTCTGTCTGTACCTCTATAATCACACAGTGAAAAACCTGCCCCGCTCTCTGTCTTTACCTCTATAATCACACAGTGAAAAACCTGCCCATCTCTCTGTCTTTACCTCTATAATCACACAGTGAAAAACCTGCCCCGCTCTCTGTCTTTTTCTCTATAATCACACAGTGAAAAACCTGCCCCGCTCTCTGTCTTAACCTCTATAATCACACAGTGAAAAACCTGCCCCGCTCTGCCTGTACCTCTATAATCACACAGTGAAAAACCTGCCCCGCTCTCTGTCTTTATCGCTATAATCACACAGTGAAAAACCTGCCCATCTCTCTGTCTTTACCTCTATAATCACACAGTGAAAACCTGCCCCGCTCTGTCTTTACCTCTATAATCACTCAGTGAAAACCTGCCCCGCTCTCTGTCTTTACCTCTATAATCACACAGTGAAAAACCTGCCCCGCTCTCTGTCTTTACCTCTATAATCACACAGTGAAAAACCTGCCCCGCTCTCTGTCTTTACCTCTATAATCACACAGTGAAAACCTGCCCCGCTCTCTGTCTTTACCTCTATAATCACACAGTGAAAAACCTGCCCCGCTCTCTGTCTTTACCTCTATAATCACACAGTGAAAAACCTGCCCATCTCTCTGTCTTTACCTCTATAATCACACAGTGAAAAACCTGCCCCGCTCTCTGTCTTTTTCTCTATAATCACACAGTGAAAAACCTGCCCCGCTCTCTGTCTTAACCTCTATAATCACACAGTGAAAAACCTGCCCCGCTCTGCCTGTACCTCTATAATCACACAGTGAAAAACCTGCCCCGCTCTCTGTCTTTATCGCTATAATCACACAGTGAAAAACCTGCCCATCTCTCTGTCTTTACCTCTATAATCACACAGTGAAAACCTGCCCCGCTCTGTCTTTACCTCTATAATCACACAGTGAAAACCTGCCCCGCTCTCTGTCTTTACCTCTATAATCACACAGTCAAAAACCTGCCCCGCTCTCTGTCTTTACCTCTATAATCACACAGTGAAAACCTGCCCTGCTCTCTGTCTTTACCTCTATAATCACACAGTGAAAAACCTGCCCCGCTCTCTGTCTTTACCTCTATAATCACACAGTGAAAAACCTGCCCCGCTCTCTGTCTTTACCTCTATAATCACACAGTGAAAACCTGCCCCGCTCTCTGTCTTTACCTCTATAATCACACAGTGAAAAACCTGCCCCGCTCTCTGTCTTTACCTCTATAATCACACAGTCAAAAACCTGCCCCGCTCTCTGTCTTTACCTCTATAATCACACAGTGAAAACCTGCCCTGCTCTCTGTCTTTACCTCTATAATCACACAGTGAAAAACCTGCCCCGCTCTCTGTCTTTACCTCTATAATCACACAGTGAAAAACCTGCCCCGCTCTCTGTCTTTACCTCTATAATCACACAGTGAAAACCTGCCCCGCTCTCTGTCTTTACCTCTATAATCACACAGTGAAAAACCTGCCCCGCTCTCTGTCTTTACCTCTATAATCACACAGTGAAAAATCTGCCCCGCTCTCTGTCTTTTTCTCTATAATCACACAGTGAAAAACCTGCCCCGCTCTCTGTCTTAACCTCTATAATCACACAGTGAAAAACCTGCCCCGCTCTGCCTGTACCTCTATAATCACACAGTGAAAAACCTGCCCCGCTCTCTGTCTTTTTCTCTATAATCACACAGTGAAAAACCTGCCCCGCTCTCTGTCTTAACCTCTATAATCACACAGTGAAAAACCTGCCCCGCTCTGCCTGTACCTCTATAATCACACAGTGAAAAACCTGCCCCGCTCTCTGTCTTTATCGCTATAATCACACAGTGAAAAACCTGCCCATCTCTCTGTCTTTACCTCTATAATCACACAGTGAAAACCTGCCCCGCTCTGTCTTTACCTCTATAATCACACAGTGAAAACCTGCCCCGCTCTCTGTCTTTACCTCTATAATCACACAGTCAAAAACCTGCCCGCTCTCTGTCTTTACCTCTATAATCACACAGTGAAAACCTGCCCTGCTCTCTGTCTTTACCTCTATAATCACACAGTGAAAAACCTGCCCCGCTCTCTGTCTTTACCTCTATAATCACACAGTGAAAAACCTGCCCCGCTCTCTGTCTTTACCTCTATAATCACACAGTGAAAACCTGCCCCGCTCTCTGTCTTTACCTCTATAATCACACAGTGAAAAACCTGCCCCGCTCTCTGTCTTTACCTCTATAATCACACAGTGAAAAATCTGCCCCGCTCTCTGTCTTTTTCTCTATAATCACACAGTGAAAAACCTGCCCCGCTCTCTGTCTTAACCTCTATAATCACACAGTGAAAAACCTGCCCCGCTCTGCCTGTACCTCTATAATCACACAGTGAAAAACCTGCCCCGCTCTCTGTCTTTATCACTATAATCACACAGTGAAAAACCTGCCCATCTCTCTGTCTTTACCTCTATAATCACACAGTGAAAACCTGCCCCGCTCTGTCTTTACCTCTATAATCACACAGTGAAAACCTGCCCCGCTCTCTGTCTTTACCTCTATAATCACACAGTCAAAAACCTGCCCCGCTCTCTGTACCTCTATAATCACACAGTGAAAACCTGCCCTGCTCTCTGTCTTTACCTCTATAATCACACAGTGAAAAACCTGCCCCGCTCTCTGTCTTTACCTCTATAATCACACAGTGAAAACCTGCCCTGCTCTCTGTCTTTACCTCTATAATCACACAGTGAAAAACCTGCCCCGCTCTCTGTCTTTACCTCTATAATCACACAGTGAAAAACCTGCCCCGCTCTCTGTCTTTACCTCTATAATCACACAGTGAAAACCTGCCCCGCTCTCTGTCTTTACCTCTATAATCACACAGTGAAAAACCTGCCCCGCTCTCTGTCTTTACCTCTATAATCACACAGTGAAAAATCTGCCCCGCTCTCTGTCTTTTTCTCTATAATCACACAGTGAAAAACCTGCCCCGCTCTCTGTCTTAACCTCTATAATCACACAGTGAAAAACCTGCCCCGCTCTGCCTGTACCTCTATAATCACACAGTGAAAAACCTGCCCCGCTCTCTGTCTTTTTCTCTATAATCACACAGTGAAAAACCTGCCCCGCTCTCTGTCTTAACCTCTATAATCACACAGTGAAAAACCTGCCCCGCTCTGCCTGTACCTCTATAATCACACAGTGAAAAACCTGCCCCGCTCTCTGTCTTTATCGCTATAATCACACAGTGAAAAACCTGCCCATCTCTCTGTCTTTACCTCTATAATCACACAGTGAAAACCTGCCCCGCTCTGTCTTTACCTCTATAATCACACAGTGAAAACCTGCCCCGCTCTCTGTCTTTACCTCTATAATCACACAGTCAAAAACCTGCCCGCTCTCTGTCTTTACCTCTATAATCACACAGTGAAAACCTGCCCTGCTCTCTGTCTATACCTCTATAATCACACAGTGAAAAACCTGCCCCGCTCTCTGTCTTTACCTCTATAATCACACAGTGAAAAACCTGCCCCGCTCTCTGTCTTTACCTCTATAATCACACAGTGAAAACCTGCCCCGCTCTCTGTCTTTACCTCTATAATCACACAGTGAAAAACCTGCCCCGCTCTCTGTCTTTACCTCTATAATCACACAGTGAAAAATCTGCCCCGCTCTCTGTCTTTTTCTCTATAATCACACAGTGAAAAACCTGCCCCGCTCTCTGTCTTAACCTCTATAATCACACAGTGAAAAACCTGCCCCGCTCTGCCTGTACCTCTATAATCACACAGTGAAAAACCTGCCCCGCTCTCTGTCTTTATCACTATAATCACACAGTGAAAAACCTGCCCATCTCTCTGTCTTTACCTCTATAATCACACAGTGAAAACCTGCCCCGCTCTGTCTTTACCTCTATAATCACACAGTGAAAACCTGCCCCGCTCTCTGTCTTTACCTCTATAATCACACAGTCAAAAACCTGCCCCGCTCTCTGTACCTCTATAATCACACAGTGAAAACCTGCCCTGCTCTCTGTCTTTACCTCTATAATCACACAGTGAAAAACCTGCCCCGCTCTCTGTCTTTACCTCTATAATCACACAGTGAAAAACCTGCCCCGCTCTCTGTCTTTACCTCTATAATCACACAGTGAAAACCTGCCCCGCTCTCTGTCTTTACCTCTAAAATCACACAGTGAAAAACCTGCCCCGCTCTCTGTCTTTACCTCTATAATCACACAGTGAAAAATCTGCCCCGCTCTCTGTCTTTACCTCTATAATCACACAGTGAAAAACCTGCCCGCTCTCTGTCTTTACCTCTATAATCACACAGTGAAAAACCTGCCCCGCTCTCTGTCTTTACCTCTATAATCACACAGTGAAAAACCTGCCCCGCTCTGTCTGTACCTCTATAATCACACAGTGAAAAACCTGCCCCGCTCTGTCTTTACCTCTATAATCACACAGTGAAAAACCTGTCCCGCTCTGTCTTTACCTCTATAATCACACAGTGAAAAACCTGCCCCGCTCTCTGTCTTTACCTCTATAATCACACAGTGAAAAACCTGCCCCGCTCTGTCTGTACCTCTATAATCACACAGTGAAAAACCTGCCCCGCTCTGTCTTTACCTCTATAATCACACAGTGAAAAACCTGCCCCGCTCTCTGTCTTTATCACTATAATCACACAGTGAAAAACCTGCCCATCTCTCTGTCTTTGCCTCTATAATCACACAGTGAAAACCTGCCCCGCTCTGTCTTTACCTCTATAATCACACAGTGAAAACCTGCCCCGCTCTCTGTCTTTACCTCTATAATCACACAGTCAAAAACCTGCCCCGCTCTCTGTACCTCTATAATCACACAGTGAAAACCTGCCCTGCTCTCTGTCTTTACCTCTATAATCACACAGTGAAAAACCTGCCCCGCTCTCTGTCTTTACCTCTATAATCACACAGTGAAAAACCTGCCCCGCTCTCTGTCTTTACCTCTATAATCACACAGTGAAAACCTGCCCCGCTCTCTGTCTTTACCTCTATAATCACACAGTCAAAAACCTGCCCCGCTCTCTGTACCTCTATAATCACACAGTGAAAACCTGCCCTGCTCTCTGTCTTTACCTCTATAATCACACAGTGAAAAACCTGCCCCGCTCTCTGTCTTTACCTCTATAATCACACAGTGAAAAACCTGCCCCGCTCTCTGTCTTTACCTCTATAATCACACAGTGAAAACCTGCCCCGCTCTCTGTCTTTACCTCTATAATCACACAGTGAAAAACCTGCCCCGCTCTCTGTCTTTACCTCTATAATCACACAGTGAAAAATCTGCCCCGCTCTCTGTCTTTACCTCTATAATCACACAGTGAAAAACCTGCCCGCTCTCTGTCTTTACCTCTATAATCACACAGTGAAAAACCTGCCCCGCTCTCTGTCTTTACCTCTATAATCACACAGTGAAAAACCTGCCCCGCTCTGTCTGTACCTCTATAATCACACAGTGAAAAACCTGCCCCGCTCTGTCTTTACCTCTATAATCACACAGTGAAAAACCTGTCCCGCTCTGTCTTTACCTCTATAATCACACAGTGAAAAACCTGCCCCGCTCTCTGTCTTTACCTCTATAATCACACAGTGAAAAACCTGCCCCGCTCTGTCTGTACCTCTATAATCACACAGTGAAAAACCTGCCCCGCTCTGTCTTTACCTCTATAATCACACAGTGAAAAACCTGCCCCGCTCTCTGTCTTTATCACTATAATCACACAGTGAAAAACCTGCCCCGCTCTGTCTTTACCTCTATAATCACACAGTGAAAACCTGCCCCGCTCTGTCTTTACCTCTATAATCACACAGTGAAAACCTGCCCCGCTCTCTGTCTTTACCTCTATAATCACACAGTCAAAAACCTGCCCCGCTCTCTGTACCTCTATAATCACACAGTGAAAACCTGCCCTGCTCTCTGTCTTTACCTCTATAATCACACAGTGAAAAACCTGCCCCGCTCTCTGTCTTTACCTCTATAATCACACAGTGAAAAACCTGCCCCGCTCTCTGTCTTTACCTCTATAATCACACAGTGAAAACCTGCCCCGCTCTCTGTCTTTACCTCTATAATCACACAGTGAAAAACCTGCCCCGCTCTCTGTCTTTACCTCTATAATCACACAGTGAAAAATCTGCCCCGCTCTCTGTCTTTACCTCTATAATCACACAGTGAAAAACCTGCCCGCTCTCTGTCTTTACCTCTATAATCACACAGTGAAAAACCTGCCCCGCTCTCTGTCTTCACCTCTATAATCACACAGTGAAAAACCTGCCCCGCTCTGTCTGTACCTCTATAATCACACAGTGAAAAACCTGTCCCGCTCTGTCTTTACCTCTATAATCACACAGTGAAAAACCTGCCCCGCTCTCTGTCTTTACCTCTATAATCACACAGTGAAAAACCTGCCCCGCTCTGTCTGTACCTCTATAATCACACAGTGAAAAACCTGCCCCGCTCTGTCTTTACCTCTATAATCACACAGTGAAAAACCTGTCCCGCTCTGTCTTTACCTCTATAATCACACAGTGAAAAACCTGCCCCGCTCTCTGTCTTTACCTCTATAATCACACAGTGAAAAACCTGCCCCGCTCTCTGTCTTTACCTCTATAATCACACAGTGAAAACCTGCCCCGCTCTCTGTCTTTACCTCTATAATCACACAGTGAAAACCTGCCCCCTCTCTGTCTTTACCTCTATAATCACACAGTGAAAACCTGCCCCGCTCTCTGTCTTTACCTCTATAATCACACAGTGAAAACCTGCCCCGCTCTCTGTCTTTACCTCTATAATCACACAGTGAAAACCTGCCCCGCTCTCTGTCTTTACCTCTATAATCACACAGTGAAAACCTGCCCCGCTCTGTCTGTACCTCTATAATCACACAGTGAAAACCTGCCCCGCTCTCTGTCTTTACCTCTATAATCACACAGTGAAAACCTGCCCCCTC
>NC_048570.1:79179567-79189567 GCF_013265735.2 Oncorhynchus mykiss | reverse complement strand
GCAATGGCCACTCGTGGAAGTGTAGAGTTTGAAAAACTGAGTCGGAGGCATGGAGTAAAGATTCCTGCTGCGGCCGGGTGTTCAGTGGAAGAATGTAGCTTGGCTGTGGGTGCTATCATTGGGTATGATAGCATCAAATCAGCCTCAAGGATGAATAGCGCTGTAGTGATATTCTTAGATTCAATTGAAAAGGTGAATAAGATAGTTGAGAGAGGTGTTGTGTTGCGGGAGACACAGACTCCGGTATTTCCGCTTATGAATCCGGCGAAGAAAGTTATGCTTTCTAACGTGCCACCATTTGTTAGAGATGAAGTGTTAGAGCGAGAGTTCTCGCCATGGTCAAATCGTATCTACAATAAAGAAGGTTCTTTTTGGATGCAAATCTCCGTTGTTGAAACATGTCGTGTCTCATAGGGCACAAGTGCATATGATTTTAAAAAAGGAAGGAGATGAACTGAATTTAGTTTTAAGATTGATGGATTTGATTATGTCTTCTATGCATCTACTGAATCAATGAAATGTTTTGGATGTGGAAGAGAGGGGCATTTGGTGCGTAGTTGTCCAGAGAATGAGCGCGCTGAGCCTGGTAGTAGCTTTAGTGCGGGTGCAATTAACCTGTTAGAGCTCTAGGGGCGCTATTTCATTTTTGGATAAAAGACGTTCCCGTTTTAAGCGCGATATTTTGTCACGAAAAGATGCTCGACTATGCATATTCTTGACAGTTTTGGAAAGAAAACACTCTGAAGTTTCAGAATCTGCAAAGATTTTGTCTGTAAGTGCCCCAGAACTCATTCTACAGGCGAAACCAAGATGATGCATCACCCAGGAATTAGCAGAATTTCTGAAGCTCTGTTTTCCATTCTCTCCTTATATGGCTGTGATTGCGCAACGAATGAGCCTACACTTTCTGTCGTTCGCCCAAGGTCTTAGCAGCATTGTGACGTATTTGTAGGCATATCATTGGAAGATTGACCATAAGAGACTACATTTTCCAAGTGTCCGCCTGGTGTCCTGCGTCGAATTCGGTGCGCAATTGCCAGCTGCTTCTACTTTACCATTTGATTCAGGGGAGAAAGCATGTGTCCAAGAACGATGTATCAATGAAGAGATATGTGAAAAACACCTTGATGATTGATTCTAAACAACGTTTGCCATGTTTTCAGTCGATATTATGGAGTTAATTTGGAAAAAAGTTCGCGTTTTGAGGACTGAATTTTCGGATTTTTTTTGGTAGCCAAATGTGATGTATAAAACGGAGCTATTTCTAATACACAAGGAATCTTTTTGGAAAAACTGAGCATCTGCTATCTAACTGAGAGTATCCTCATTGAAAACATCAGAAGTTCTTCAAAGGTAAATGATTTTATTTGAAGGCTTTTATGTTTTTGTTAATGTTGCGTGCTGGATGCTAACGCTAATGCTAACGCTAAATGCTAACGCGAAATGCTAACGCTAGCTAGCTACTTTTACACAAATGATTGTTTTCCTATGGTTGAGAAGCATATTTTGAAAATCTGAGATGACAGTGTTGTTTACAAAAGGCTAAGCTTGAGAGATGGCATATTTATTTCATTTCATTTGCGATTTTCATAAATAGTTAACGTTGTGTTATGCTAATGAGCTTGCTGATAGATTTACACAATCCTGGATACAGGGGTTTTTTCATAGCTAAACGTGACGCAGAAACGGAGCGATTTGTCCTAAACAAATAATCTTTCAGGAAAAACTGAACATTTGCTATCTGAGAGTCTCCTCATTGAAAACATCTGAAGTTCTTCAAAGGTAAATTATTTTATTTGAATGCTTTTCTGTTTTTTTGTGTAAATGTTGCCAGCTGAATGCTAATGCTAAATGCTACGTTAGCCATCAATACTGTTACACAAATGCTTGTTTTGCAATGGTTGAGAAGCATATTTAGAAAATCTGAGATGACAGTGTTGTTAACAAAAGGCTAAGCTTGAGAGCTAGCATATTTATTTCATTTCATTTGCGATTTTCATGAATAGTTAACGTTGCGTTATGGTAATGAGCTTGAGTCTGTATTCACGATCCCGGATCCGGGATGGGGAGATCAGAAAGGTTAACGCACCACCGCGAAGGGATGAAAATACTAGGGGAAGAGAGAAGGTGGGCAGATGTGGTTGGAAAAGTAGGAGAGGAAGGCATTGTGGATACGGGGGCAATTGTGGTAGATCAGAACAAAGAGGGAGGGGAAACAGTAGGTGAGATTGCGACTGCCGTCGCTGAGGTGGTGCTGGAAAATGAAATTGGAGGTCAAGAGGAGATTGAAATAACGGAAAAGGAAGCGGATGTTTTCAAAATACCGAGGAGTAAAAGGAAGAATTTAAGGGGTGGTGAAAGGTCTAATTCTAAGAGAAAGGTAGAGATGGATAAATCAGTTGAAGATGAACAGGTTGTAGAGATGGAGTTTTCTTCTGGGGAGGATAGCGAGAGTGAGTCATCTGACACGTCACAACAATATAGTGAGATAGATGGGGTGGAAGTGAGGTATGGGATCGAGAAGATACGTAAATTTCTGAAGTTGACAAAAGGGAAGAAATATATGCAGGATTACAATGTAACTGATTTTTTCCCTGAACGTGAATTGTTTATTGAATCAGCAAAGTTTCTGATGTCAAAAATTACAGGGGGAGGTTTGAAAAGCCCTGAAATTGCTAGACTCAAGAAAGTGGTCACGAGAGTGATAAGTGATGTAAATTCTAAAGAAAATGAAAGAGTTCAGTTGCAGTTTTAACTCTGTAAAGAGATGTGGTGGCTGTATCTTCCTCTGTATTTTTTAAAAATCCATGAGCAGTTTTAAGATCTCTTCTTTAAACGTAAATGGGGCAAGAGATGTTAAAAAAAAGAGCCATGGTGTATGAGTTAATGAGGGGAAAGGGAAGTGACATAATTTTTCTGCAAGAAACGCATAGTAATTTGGAAAATGAAGTTATGTGGCAACAGGAGTGGGGGGGGGGGGGGGCAGTGGTGTGTAGTCATAAAAACTCAAAAAATGGGGGTATGGTTATCTTGTTCTCAAAAGGGTTTTTGCCTTTGTCATATGAGGTTGAAGAGGTAGTTGAGGGGAGGTTATTAAAAGTTAGAGCAAGGTACGAAAACATCAATATGTGTCTGATAAATGTATATGCCCCAGTGGTGACAGTTGAGAGGGTATGTTTTTTAGAGACATTATCAAATACCATTGAGAAATGTAACAAAGAAGATTATTTGTTTAATGCTGGGGATTTTAACTGCACAGTTAGCGATTTAGATAGAAATCACCAAGAACCTCATATAGCCTCAAGGACGTTTTTAAAACGCCTTATTGTAACAAATGAACTGTGTGATACATGGAGGAACAAGGCAGTACACCTGGGCGCATGTGAGAGAGAACATCATCTCTATGGCCAGGTTAGATAGGTTTTATGTTTTTGAGCATCAATCTCAGGTCTGTAAATCAAGTGTGATAACTCCAGTGGGATTTTCTGATCATTGTTTAATAACAGAGGTGGTGTTCATTAACGATGTAAAACCTAAAAGCGCATACTGGCATTTTAATATAACTTTATTGAGTGATGCTCACTTCAGGAACTGTTTCAGTTTTTTTTGGGAGAGGTGGAGGTCTCAAAAGGACAGTTTTGTATCCCTTCAACAATGGTGGGATATAGGGAAAATCCAGATTCAACAATTTTGTAATCAATACACAAGGAATGTCACCAAAGATATCACCAGATCAATGAAAGCCCTAGAGATTGAAATAGTGGAACTCATGATGTTGGTTGAGACCACAGGAGATCGAGGCCATACTCAGGCCCTCAAGAGGAGAAAAGCTGCATTGGCAGACCTGCTGGGTATCAGAGCACAGGGGGCACTGGTGAGAAGTAAGTTTCAGGGAATATCTGAAATGGATGCATCATCCAAATGTTTCTTTGGTTTAGAGAAAAAGAATGGACAAATAAAAAGTATTAATTGTCTCAAATCAGCTGTTTGACAAGAGCTCACTAGCCCTAGTGAAATTAGAAAGAGGGCAGTAGAGTTCTATGCTGAGCTCTACAAGTGTGAGTACAAAGAGGACAAAACAGTGACACAGCAGTTCTTTGATGGGCTCCCAAAGGTGGCTGCAGAAGCTCAGGTTGAGCTTGAGCAACCATTGTCTTTGCAGGATTTATACACTGCATTAAAAGGCATGGAAAATGGAAGGGCACCAGGCATTGATGGGCTTCCCGTTGACTTTTTTAAGTCTTTTTGGGCTATGTTGGGAGAGGATTGGTTAGAAGTAGCTAATGATAGTTTAACCGGAGGGTTACTACCAATAAGCTGCAGAAGGGCTGTCCTCACCCTACTGCCCAAAAAGGGTGACCCGAGGGAGGTGAAGAACTGGAGGCCGGTGGCTTTATTGTGCACTGATTATAAGATATTTTCAAAGGCTTTGTCCAACAGGCTGAGGTAGGTGATGGGGCAAATCATACATACGGATCAGTCCTACTGTGTTCCTGGCAGGCAGATAGGGGATAACATTTCTCTGATTCGTGATTTTTTTGGACGTCTCTAGGGCTATTGGGTTGGATGCTGGTCTAATTTCAATTGATCATTGAAAAGGCATTTGACCGAGTTGAACATCAATATTTATGGCACACATTTGAGGCGTTTGGGTTCAGCTCTGGTTTTATTGCCATGATAAAGGTGATATATGGTGACATTGAAAGTGTATTGAAAGTTAACGGTGGTTTGAGTGCTCCTTTTAAAGTGTGTAGAGGTATTAGGCAGGGATGTTCTATGTCAGGGATGTTATATGCCATTGCTATAGAACCACTACTAAATAGCATTAGAAGTCGCATTGCAGGGGTATGCCTTTCAGAGGATATTCCTCCTATTCGTCTTTCAGCCTATGCTGATGATGTAGTTGTGCTAGCTTGAGTCCAATGGTTGATTGTTTTAGGGGAATATCCTCTGCAAAGGTAAATTGGGAAAAGAGTTGTGCTTTACAGATTGGAGAATGGTCTGGAGGGATCATGGCTTTGCCGGGGGGGCTAGAATGGTGTAAGGGAGGTTTTAAGTATCTTGGAGTGTACCTAGGAAATGAGGGGACTATGGAAAAAAATTGGAGTGGGGTGGTTGAAATGGTGGAAGGGAGGATGAGGAGATGGCATTGGTTATTATCTCGTATGTCATATAGGGGGCACACTATTATAGTTAACAATGTGATTGCCTCTGCACTGTGGCATCGGTTGTCAGTTTTAGAACCACCATCTGGCCTTCTGGCTAAGATACAGGCAATTATTGTGGATTTCTTTTGGGATAAATATCACTGGGTTCCACAAAGTGTTTTGTATTTGTCAAAAGAGGAGGGGGGACAAGGTCTTGTACATCTTGTTAGTAGGGCTGCTGCTTTCCGGTTTCAGTTTATTCAAAGGTTGCTTTATGGACCGGAAAATGTGGTGTGGAGAGGGGTGGCAGGTCTTATATTACAGCGGGTTGGAGGATTAGGTTTAAAGAAGGCTTTATTTCTGGTTGATAGTAGTCAGATTTCTAGGGAGGGAGTACCTCCGTTTTACAGAGGCCTTCTCAGAGTGTGGAGCATAATGAAGGTGTCCAGACGAACTTCAGCGGAGTCTGTTGGAGGAACCTCTGGTGTATGGGGCAAGACTGGATTGTACAACTGCAGCTGTTCCACATTTCTCCAAGATTCTGGTGAAGGGGAAAATCATCACCTTAAGACAGTTAATGGCCATGGCTGGGCCCGCCTTAATGGATGGAAGACGGGTGGCAGAACATTTGGGGATGAGGTCGGAAAGGATTGTCGGACAAATGCTGGGGAGCTGTAGGAAGGCTCTGTCAGCGGAAGAATGGGGTATGCTTAGTAGCCACAAGAAGAAGGTGCAAGATGAAGATGTCTCATTTCCAAAACTAGGGATTACACCAAATATCCCAGAGTCAGAAAGAAAGGCGTTATTGCTGGATTTGAGAGGGTTGGAGGAGGTGGGTTTGGATGAGGTGAATGGGAAGGAATTGTATAGGGGGTGTGTCAAGGTGTTGAATAAAGATAAATTGAAAAATAGAAAAGACACTCCATGGAGGGTAAAATTGGGCATTGATGACAAGGTAAAGCCAGCATGGAGAGCACTGTACAAGCCACCGTTACAAAAGGGTACTGGTGATATGCAATGGAGGGTTTTACATGGCATCATTGCAGTTAATGCTTTTGTATCTGTTATTAACTCAGATGTTAGAGATGGATGTCCTTTTTGTAATATAAGAGAAACCATTTTTCACTGTTTTATGGAGTGTGAGAGGATAAAACCTCTATTGGAAATGCTGGAATCTTTGTTTAAAGCTGTAGGGGAGTTTTTCAATAACACTGTGTTTATTTTGGGGTTTCAATATAGTAAACAACAGAAAAGAAAATGTCAAATGTTAAATTTTATTTTGGGACAAGCTAAGATGTCAATTTTTCTGAGTAGGAAACATAAGATAGAAACGGGATATGGGCAGGATGTAAGATGTGTTTTTAAAGGATTAGTGAAAGCAAGAATACAACTATTTTTATTTTGAGTTCTTTTCAGCTGTAAAAGATCTCCTATTATTTGAGGAGACGTGGGCCTACGAAGGAGCGCTTTGTTTTGTAGAGGAGGGGAAATAATTTTTTGCTGCTGAAATAAGTTGAATGTATATGTTATGTATTTATTTTTGTTTAGGAATAACATTTGTTGTTTCATTTCTGAAAAGGCAGTGTGTCATTATTTATGTTAACACTTGAGTAAAAAATAAAGGTTTTATAAAAACTCAAAACTTCTCTCTCTCTCTCTCACTATCTCTCTCTCTCTCTCTCTCTCTCTCTCCCTCCCTCCCTCCCTGAGCTGAATCCATTAAACTAAACCTAAGTAGGTCATGGGAATAGTAAGAGAGAAGGAGAAGGCTGCCTCTTAACAGGTATCTATTCTGCTCTACAGTCAGGTATTGACTGTTAGGTAGTGTCCCAAATGGCACCCTATTCTCTTTATAGTGCACTACTTTTGACCAAGACCCATGGGGCTATTAGGGAATAGGGTGGTGTTTGGGACACGGCCTTCATATGAGATAGTTTAATACTGATACAAGGAAAGGTTAACTTGAGGTGCATTTCAAAGGTTTTCAAAAATGAGCAGCCCATTTATCTGGAAGGACAGCCATATCAATAATTTATTAAATAGCCTTTCAAAACACAGTGAGAGAGACAAAAAAAGATGGAGAGGGAGGGAGAGAGACACACACACACACAGATGCTCACATTGGGGAGCATAATTAATTACTGTGCTCTCAGACTCCAGATTACCCAGAAGCACTTGCGGGAGGCGAGCGTGGAGAGAGAACACTGAGAACCATGATGACTTCCTGTGAATTCCCATAGTGGCTTTAGAGCGAACAGCGCACACACACGCACACACACAGAGACAGGCAGCCAGGCGCTTCCTTCTCTCTCACACATGCACACTATGAACCATAGAAATTGAATCCATGGATTCTATAGTTTTAACACTGAGGACACAGAGGCATGCTTTCCTGTATTACATCAGCACAGCAATAAGCCTTCAGAGAACCAAGTGGAGAGAAAAGAGGGAGAATGAGAAAGAGAGCGTCCTTACGTCATGGCCTGGTAGATGGACTCTACTCCGTATCTCATGGCGAACTCGTCCACTATCTCCTGGGACACGTCGTCATAGTAGACCTTCCACGCCTCCTCTCCTTTCACCTCTGGTATCTTCACCGCTCCACTGTTCTTTACCTCCGTCAGGTGGTGGAACAGGTTCTAAAGGAAGAGAGAAAGACAGGATGAAGAGAATAACATAAGAGGAGTAGAGGGAGACAGTTCCTGGAACAGTTTCCATAGAGTGGAGAAATCCATCAGACCAGTTGGTGAGTATAGATGTCTTACCTCATGTAAACAGGTGTACTGGCCATGGGGCGGAGCTACTTTCTCCTCTCCCTTCATCTCCACGTTGAGCTTCAATCTGATGGCTCCCGACACCATCGACTTATCAGTTCTCTTATCTAGAACACAGAACCAGATGCATCAGTTCTCTTATCTAGAACACAGAACCAGATGCATTAGTTATCTTATATAGAACACAGAACCAGATGCATCAGTTCTCTTATCTAGAACACAGAACCAGATGCATCAGTTCTCTTATCTAGAACACAGAACCAGATGCATTAGTTATCTTATATAGAACACAGAACCAGACTTATCAGTTCTCTTATCTAGAACACAGAACCAGATGCATCAGTTCTCTTATCTAGAACACAGAACCAGATGCATTAGTTATCTTATATAGAACACAGAACCAGACTTATCAGTTCTCTTATCTAGAACACGGAACCAGACTTATCAGTGCTCTTATCTAGAACACAGAACCAGACTTATCAATTCTCTTATCTAGAACACAGAACCAGACTTATCAGTGCTCTTATCTAGAACACAGAACCAGACTTATCAGTGATCTTATCTAGAACACAGAACCAGACTTATCAGTGCTCTTATCTAGAACACAGAACCAGACTTATCAGTTATCTTATCTAGAACACAGAACCAGACATATCAGTTCTCTTATCTAGAACACAAAACCAGATGCACCAGTCCTCTTATCTAGAAAATGGTACCGGTCTTATCTAGAACATAAAACCAAACTTAACTAGAATATAGAAACAGTCTAATCTAGAACATGGAATCAGTTGGATCTGGAACATATAATCATTATGATCTAGAACATAGAAACATTATTCTCTAGAACATATAACCAGTCTAATATACAACATATTACCAGTTTTATAGAGAACATAGAACCAGTCTAATCTAGAACATAGAACCAGTCTTATCTAGAGCATGGAAGCAGTATGATCTGGAACATAGAACCAGTATTCCCTAGAACATGGAAGCAGTCTGATCATGAATATATAATCATTATTATCTAGAACATAGAAATATGATTCTCTAGAACATAGAACCAGTCTTATCTAGAACATAGAACCAGTCTTATCTGGAACATGGAAGCAGAAGGATCTGGAACATACCCAGGTTGTACCACACATCCATCTCCCCGCTGAGCATGCGGACCTCGATGATGGTCTGACCCAGGAAGTCGTCCGACTCTCGTTTGAAGTGTTGTTTCATGCGAGACTTGATGTCATCATCCTCATCCCACACACGCACCTTGATCCGGTCTGTAGCGTTGTGACACTCACTGGACAGCAAGGCACCATGTGTAGAAAAACAGCACCAGTAAAGTGGGTTAGTTTAGGGCGATATTAAAAAAAGACAAGTCGCTATTATAATAAAAATACAACGATTATCAGAACACTTTGCTATTCTCATTCATTGCAGCTGCAGTGCTGGTTGTAGTGTGAATGGGTGGAG
The DNA here is from genome assembly GCF_013265735.2 of Oncorhynchus mykiss. Lineage (NCBI taxonomy): Eukaryota > Metazoa > Chordata > Actinopteri > Salmoniformes > Salmonidae > Oncorhynchus > Oncorhynchus mykiss. Next base: position 79,180,176 of record NC_048570.1, on the reverse strand, counting down.
GGAGAACACACATATTATGGCTTATAAAAGCATAGACAGTGCTGAATAACAACTTAAACACGCTGTATTTGTTGAGTCTCTTTAGTCATAGTCAGTTGAATTCTCACAGTATCAACGTTGCTGTGCGCTCAAGTTTGTTTTTTACAGTCCATGGCTCGAGGAAACTGTGCAGACACAGTGATCTGAACTATCTTATTGGCCAGCGGTAGGCCTGTAGGTGCACTTGATTTCCTCTCTGGACCTGCCGGGTAAGCGGAGTTCTACCGTCAGACACATGAAGAGGTTCAAAATGGGGACACTTTCCCTTCACGTCATTAGGGCTGCTGAATCAAGTGCATCTGACGCCACAAACACAAAAGGAATTAAGAAATGTGGAACATAAGGCTTTATTGTTGTTTTTTTTACAGAAATGTTTGGTGATTGACTAGGAAAGCCTTGGAGATCGACCAGTCAATTGTGATTGACCATTTGGTAACCACTGGTTTAGGGTGTCCAAACCTCATGCCCCTATCATAATTCGTTCAAAAGTGATTGCCGTTTTTACCCTTGTAGGATGGCCCAAATTAGGGTGACTAAATCAGAGAAAAAAAGCTGTAAAAAATCTAGAAA
>NC_048570.1:79167067-79174567 GCF_013265735.2 Oncorhynchus mykiss | reverse complement strand
GTGGAAAAAGTCAAGGGGTCTGAATACTTTCTGAATGCACTGTAGATGATATTCATGTCAATAACACATTTTTCAGTGAAATGCATTTGAATTATTGTCCATCTCCTCTCCCCTCATTTGTTGGTGTGGTAGGTTCTACATGTCTGTGATAACAATGTCTGCTGGAGTGTTTGTATTACAGCTGAAGAAGGTAGCCCTGTCTGAGCCAGAATGGCCCCTAGGGTAGGAGCATACCTCCTGTTTATGTAGCCTGAGGCAGTCTTTATGTACACCACCTGGACAGGACCTATGGTCATGTGTGCATATATTTTATCTATGGGTGGCCCCAGCGGGAATCAAACCAACGGGTTGCAAGTGCCATGCTCTACCGACTAAGCCACGAAGGACCACGTCTATAATACAGCCTGTAGTACACTGGCTTAGGTTGTAGTAATGTTGTAGCAGTGATATACTGTATGTTCATACTCACAAGAAGAACTTCTCATCCCAGACAGGGTTGAGGTTCCCAAAGATGGTCTTGGTACGCCGTTTGGTCTTCCCTACCTGGACAGTCACATAGGGGTCACTGGAACCTGTCTTATCCTTGGCCTGCAGACCCTGGGCACACATCACTGGAGAGGAGTGAGGGGGAGGCAGGGAGAGATGGGGGAATAGAGGGAGGCAGAGGAAGACAGAGGAAGGTAGGGGAAGACAGAGGAAGACAGAGGATGATGGGAGAGACAAGCGAGAAAGACAGGGGAAGGCAGGGGAGACAGGGAAGGCAGAGGAAGACAGGGGAGACAGGGGAGACACAGAAGACAGGGGGAGACAAGGGAGACAGGGAAGACAGAGGAAAACAGGGGAGACAGGGGAGACGGGGGGAGACAAGGGAGACAGGGAAGACAGAAGAAGACAGAGGAAGATAAGGGAGACAGGGGAGATGGGAAGACAGGGGGAGACAAGGGAGAAAGGGAAGACAGGGGAAGACAGGGGGAGACAAGGGAGACAGGGAAGACAGAGGAAGACAGGGGAGACAGGGAAGACAGAGGAAGACAGAGGAAGACAAGGGAGACAGGGGAGATGGGAAGACAGGGGGAGACAAGGGAGAAAGGGAAGACAGGGGAAGACAGGGGGAGACAAGGGAGACAGGGAAGACAGAGGAAGACAGGGGAGACATGGGAAGACAGGGGGAGACAAGGGAGACAGGGAAGACAGGGGATGACGTGGGAGACATGGAAAGATAGGGGAATGCAGGGGCGACAGGGGAGACAGGGGAGACAGGGGAGACAGGGAAGACAGAGGAAGACAGGGGAGACAGGGAAGACAGAGGAAGACAGGGGAGACAGGGAAGAGAGAGGAAGACAGGGGAGACACAGAAGACAGGGGAAGACAAGGGGAGACAGGGAAGACAGAGGAAGACAGGGGAGACAGGGGAGACACAGAAGACAGGGGGAGACAAGGGAGACAGGGAAGACAGAGGAAGACAGGGGAGACAGTGGAGACAGGGAAGACAGAGGAAGACAGGGGAGACAGGGGAGACAGGGAAGACAGAGGAAGACAGGGGAGACACAGAAGACAGGGGGAGACAAGGGAGACAGGGAAGACAGGGGATGACGTGGGAGACATGGGAAGATAGGGGAATGCAGGGGCGACAGGGGAGACAGGGGAGACAGGGAAGGCAGAGGAAGACAGGGGAAGACAGGGGAGACACAGAAGACAGAGGAAGACAGGGGAAGACAGGGGAGACACAGAAGACAGGGGAGACAGGGGAGTCACAGAAGACAGGTGGAGACAAGGGAGACAGGGAAGACAGAGGAAGACAGGGGAGACAGGGAAGACAGAGGAAGACAGGGGAGACACAGAAGACAGGGGGAGACAAGGGAGACAGGGAAGACAGGGGATGACGTGGGAGACATGGGAAGATAGGGGAATGCAGGGGCGACAGGGGAGACAGGGGAGACAGGAGAGACAGGAGAGACCGGGAAGGCAGAGAAAGACAGAGGAAGACAAGGGGAGACAGAGGAAGACAGGGGAGACACAGAAGACAGGGGGAGACAAGGGAGACAGGGAAGACAGGGGATGACGTGGGAGACATGGGAAGATAGGGGAATGCAGGGGTGACAGGGGAGACAGGGGAGACAGGGGAGACAGGAGAGACCGGGAAGGCAGAGAAAGACAGAGGAAGACAAGGGGAGACAGGGGAAAGCAGGGGAAGACCAGAAAATACAAGGGGAGACAGTGGAAGTAGGGGGAGACAGAAATAACAACAGTAAGACTTAAGAGGCTTTTGTTCCAGTCCAGCACAAATATACAGTATAATATACATATTAAAATATATGTAACACGTAAAGCCTGCAGGTTTATAGCTATATTACTTGTTATGCACTAGTAGAGCCTTGTCCTATGTCTAATGTACGTATAGGTACCATAGCCATGTAAACGTGTCTCCAGTATAGCCAATCTGTTTGTTGGGGAAGCAGTGAATATCTGCCTCGCCAACAGACAGATACCTAATAGAGACCAGTCCACCACCATCGCACATGACCATGCACAAGCGCACACACACACACACACACACACACACACACACACACACACACACACACACACACACACACACACACACACACACACACACACACACTACATTTAAACATATTTGTATTTTATTTAGCAGGGTTCTCTTATCCAGAGCGACTTACGTTAATCTTAATAAGAGAACTTGTTGAGACAACCACATATCACAGTCTTTGTAAATACATTGTTCCTCAATAAAGAAGTTATCAGCAGAGTCAGTGCAAGTAGGAAAAAATAAGTGCACTTGTGTTTTATTTTATGGGGGAATAAGACTGAGATACAGCACTTAAAGATGCACTCCTGAACATCTGTCATTTCAGCCAGCAGTTTTGAAAGTGGTTTTCACGAGCCAAAACAGGCCATAGTAGCAAAGTAATTACAATATAGCAGATTAACACTGGAGTGATGGATGAGCTGATGATGGTGTGTAAGTAGTGATACTGGTGTGCAAAAGAGCAGCAAAGTCAATAAAAACATTATGGGGATGAGGTAGGTAGAATGGGTCGGCTATTTACAGATGGACTATGTACAGTTGCAGCGATTGGTTAGCTGCTCAGATATCTGATGTTTAAAGTTAGTGAGGGAAATGTAAGTCTCCAGCTTCAGCAATATTTGCAATTCGTTCCAGTCACTGGCAGCAAAGAACTGGAAGGAAAGGCGGCCAAAGGAGGTGTTGGCTTTGGGGATGACCAGTGAGATATACCTGCTGGAGCGAGTGCTACGGGTGGGTGTTGTTATTGTGACCAGTGAGCTGAGATAAGGCGGAGCTTTACCAAGCATAGACTTCTAGATGACCTGGAGCCAGGGGGTCTGGCAACGAATATGTAGCGAGGGCCAGCCGACTAGAGCATACAGGTCGCAGTGGTGGGTGGATTAAGGGGCTTTGGTAACAAAACGGATGGCACTGTGATAGACTACATCCAATTTGCTGAGTAGAGTATTGGAAGCAATTTTGTAGATGACATCTCCGAAGTCAAGGATCGGTAGGATAGTCAGTTTTACTAGGGTACGTTTGGCGGTGTGAGTGAAGGAGGCTTTGTTGCGAAATAGAAATCCGATTCTAGATTTGATTTTGGATTGGAGATGTTTGATATGAGTCTGGAAGGAGAGTTTACAGTCTAGCCAGACACCTAGGTATTTGTAGTTGTTCACGTATTCTAGGTCAGAACTGTCCAGAGTAGTGATGTTAGTCGGGCGGGGCGGATGCGGGCAGCGAACGGTTGAAAAGCATGCATTTGGTTTTACTAGAGCAGTTGGAGGCAACGGAAGGAGTGTTGTATGGCATTGAAGCTCGTCTGGAGGTTAGTTAACACAGTGTCCAAAAAGGGGCCAGATGTATACAGAATGGTGTGGTCTGCGTAGAGGTGGATCAGGGAATCACACGCAGCAAGAGCAACATTGTTGATATTTACAGAGAAAAGAGTCAGCCTGAGAATTGAACCCTGTGGTACCCCCATAGAGACTGCCAGAGGTCCGGACAACAGGCCCTCCGATTTGACACACTGAACTCTGTCTGCGAAGTAGTTGGTGAACCAGGCGAGGCAGTCATTTGAGAAACCAAAGCTATTGAGTCTGCCGATAAGAATACGGTAATTGACCGAGTCGAAAGCCTTGGCCAGGTTGATGAAGCCTGCCGCACAGGCTTTCGAAGAATTTAGAAAGGCAAGGCAGGGTGGATATAGGTCTATAACAGTTTGGGTTTAGTGTCACCCCCTTTGAAGAGGGTTGCAGCAATGGCGGAAAATAATTTTAGAAAGAGAGGGTCCAGATTGTCAAGCCCAGCTGATTGGTACGGGTCCAGGTTTTGCAGCTCTTTCAGAACATCTGCTATCTGGATTTGGGTGAAGGAGAAGCTGGGGAGGCTCGAGCAAGTAGCTGCGGGGGGTGCAGAGCTGTTGGCCGGGGTTGGGGTAGCCAGGAGGAAAGCATGTCCAGCCGGTGAATCCAGGTGAAAGCTATGATCCCTTATTGATGTCACTTGTTAAATCCTCTTTAATCAGTGTAGATGAAGGGGAGATGACAGGTTAAATAAGGAGTTGTAAGCCTTGAGCCAATTGAGACATGGATTGTGTGTGTTCTATTCAGAGGGTGAATATCTAAGTGCCTTTGAACGGGGTATGGTAGTAAGTGCCCGGCTCACTGGTTTGAGTGTGTCAAGAACTGCAATGCTGCTGGGTTTTTCACACTCAACAGTTTCCCGTGTGTATCAAGAACGATTCACCACCCAAAGGACATCCAGCCAACTTGACACAACTGTGGAAAGCTTTGGAGTCAACATGGGCCACCATCCCTGTGGAATGCTTTTGACACTTTGTAGAGTCCATGCCCCTATGAATTGAGGCTGTTCTGAAGGCAAAACGGGGTGCAACTCAATATTAGGAAGGTGTTTCCGAATGTTTTGTACACAGTGTATAGTTTAGAGAATTATTGTACCATCTACATCTCTGTTAAACATGTTTTCAATAACCCCAAATATAGTTTTTCAGCTGTTTGAAGCTGGTGTACAAAACCGATAGTAAAAGATGCAAACACTAAGACTTAAGAACAGGAAGCATAGAATCTCTGCACATAGAACAGATCTACCGCGTCTTATATTTGCCTTCAATAAGAATGACAGATCTATAACTCACATTTTTATGTGAATTTGGTCAGGTCTGCCAAAAAGTTACATATTATAGCTTTAAGACTTTTGCCATATCTGTGATATGTTGCATCTTCAACTTGACATTTGTCCTATATTTTTATTTAATCCCAGCCCCCGTGGGAGGCCTTTTGCCTTTTAGTAGGCCGTCATTGTAAATAATAATTTGTTCTTAACTGACTTGCCTAGTAAAATAAAGGTTAAATAGAAAACAAATCAATAAAAAAATGCCCTAGCCAGACTATATCAACAACAGCAACTTGCTGAAAGACAAAATATACTTAGGTTAGCTACTCTTGCAGAGACTATTTGTCTTCCCAGGCTATGGATGAGGCACACACACACACACACACACAAAGACACACACCCTCACCAACACAAACAACCTATACCCCATTAACAGCTCCCCCCATACACCCTGCTAAAACACACCCTGCTCCACACACCCTTAACCATCCATCTCAGACAGGAAGTAGTATTTCCCAGCCCCATAAAAGGTAAAAGGACACTGGGCATTAAATATGTATGAGTGACACTCTGTATTATTCATGGTACATAACTCCCCCAGCCAGCCCCTCTGCTGTCACTGACAGAGACTGGTGGGCTAGGCTCTCAAAGACACCACAAATGAGAAGCTACAGCCTCGTGTTGCCCCCGGCAGCAAGAACTACAATACAATGAGAGAGAGGGGGGAGAGGGGATGAGAGGGAGAGAGCGAGGGGATACAGGGGATAGACAGAGATAGGGAAGAAATGGCAGAGAGAGAGAGTGAAAAGGGAGAAAAGGGGGCGAGAGAGAGGGGTAGCAGAGAGAGAGAGGGTGATGTGGAAAGGGAGAGGGAGGAGTGGAAAGGGAGAAAAGGGGGAGAGAGAGAGGGGTAGCAGAGAGAGAGAGGGTGATGTGGAAAGGGAGAGGGAGGAGTGGAAAGGGAGAAAAGGGGGAGAGAAGGAGAGGTAGTGGAGAGAGAGAGGGTGATGTGGAAAGGGAGAGAGAGGAGTGGAAAGGGAGAAAAGGGGGAGAGAGAGAGGGGTAGCAGAGAGAGAGAGGGTGATGTGGAAAGGGAGAGGGAGGAGTGGAAAGGGAGAAAAGGGGGAGAGAGAGAGGGGTAGCAGAGAGAGAGAGGGTGATGTGGAAAGGGAGAGGGAGGAGTGGAAAGGGAGAAAAGGGGGCGAAAGAGATGGGTAGTGGAGAGAGAGAGCATGATGTGGAAAGGGAGATGGAGGAGTGGAAAGGGAGAAAAGGGGCAGAGAGAGAGGGGTAGCAGAGAGTGAGAGGGTGATGTGGAAAGGGAGAGGGAGGAGTGGAAAGGGAGAAAAGTGGGAGAGAGAGAGGGGTAGCGGAGAGCGAGAGGGTGATGTGGAAAGGGAGAGGGAGGAGTGGAAAGGGAGAAAAGGGGGAGAGAAGGAGGGGTAGTGGAGAGAGAGAGGGTGATGTGGAAAGGGAGAGGGAGGAGTGGAAAGGGAGAAAAGGGGGAGAGAAGGAGGGGTAGTGGAGAGAGAGAGGGTGATGTGGAAAGGGAGAGGGAGGAGTGGAAAGGGAGAAAAGGGGGAGAGAGAGAGGGGTAGCGGAGAGAGAGAGGGTGATGTGGAAAGGGAGAGGGAGGAGTGGAAAGGGAGAAAAGGGGGAGAGAGAGAGGGGTAGCGGAGAGCGAGAGGGTGATGTGGAAAGGGAGAGGGAGGAGTGGAAAGGGAGAAAAGGGGGAGAGAGAGAGGGGTAGCGGAGAGAGAGAGCGTGATGTGGAAAGGGAGAGGAAGGAGTGGAAAGGGAGAAAAGGGGGAGAGAGAGAGGGGTAGCAGAGAGAGCGAGGGTGATTTGGAAAGGGAGAGGGAGGAGTGGAAAGGGAGAAAAGGGGGAGAGAGAGAGGGGTAGCGGAGAGCGAGAGGGTGATGTGGAAAGGGAGAGGGAGGAGTGGAAAGGGAAAAAAGGGGGAGAGAGAGAGGGGTAGCGGAGAGAGAGAGCGTGATGTGGAAAGGGAGAGGGAGGAGTGGAAAGGGAGAAAAGGGGGAGAGAGAGAGGGGTAGCAGAGAGAGAGAGGGTGATGTGGAAAGGGAGAGGGAGGAGTGAAAAGGGAGAAAAGGGGGAGAGAGAGAGGGGTAGCAGAGAGAGAGAGGGTGTTGTGGAAAGGGAGAGGGAGGAGTGGAAAGGGAGAAAAGGGGGAGAGAGAGAGAGGGGTAGCAGAGAGCGAGAGGGTGATGTGGAAAGGGAGCGGGAGGAGTGGAAAGGGAGAAAAGGGGGAGAGAGAGAGGGGTAGCAGAGAGACAGAGGGTGATGTGGAAAGGGAGAGGGAGGAGTGGAAAGGGAGA
>NC_048570.1:79157937-79162937 GCF_013265735.2 Oncorhynchus mykiss | reverse complement strand
TCACACTCGTGGCAGTAGGTTGGGGCGGTGGCCGTCCACACCTCAAAGTTATGAGGCGTCGTAGACGAGATGGGATAGATCAACGCCTGCAACGTCTTCCTAAACACGTGCAGTTTCTGGAGAGGAGGAGAGAGGGTGAAGAGGAGAGGAGAAGCGGGCGGAGGAGGAAGAAAGAGGGTGAGAGGAGAGGAGAAACGGGTGGAGGAGGGAAAGAGAGGGGAGAGGAGAAGAGAAGAGGGCGGAGGAGGGAAAGAGGGGGGAGAGGAGAAGAGGGCAGAGGAGGGAGAGAGGGGGGAGAGGAGAGGAGAAGAGGGCAGAGAAGGGAAAGAGGGGGAGAGGAGAGGAGAAGAGGGCAGAGGGGGAGAGGAGAGGAGAAGAGGGCAGAGGAGGGAGAGAGGGGGAGAGGAGAGGATAAGGGGCGGAGGAGAGAAAGAGAGGGGAGAGGAGAAGAGGGCAGAGGAGGGAGAGAGGGTGTAGAGGAGAGGAGAAGAGGGCAAAGGAGGGAAAGAGAGGGGAGAGGAGAGGAGAAGAGGGCAGAGGAGGGAAAGAGAAGGGAGAGGAGAAGAGGGCAGAGGAAGGAGAGAGGGTGGAGAGGAGAGGAGAAGAGGGCAGAGGAGGGAGAGAGGGGGAGAGGAGAAGAGGGCAGAGGAGGGAAAGAGAGGGGAGAGAAGACGGCAGAGGAAGGAGAGACGGGGGAGAGGAGAGGAGAAGAGGGCAGAGGAGGGAAAGAGAGGGGAGAGAAGAAGAGGGCAGAGGAGGGAGAGAGGGGGAAGAGGAGAGGAGAAGAGGGCAGAGGAGGGAAAGAGAGGGGAGAGAAGAAGAGAGCAGAGGAGGGAGAGAGGGGGAAGAGGAGAGGAGAAGAGGGCAGAGAAGGGAAAGAGAGGGGGAGAGGAGAGGAGAAGAGGGCAGAGGAGGGAGAAAGAGAGGGGGGAGAGGAGAGGAGAGGAGAAGAGGGCAGAGGAGGGAGAAAGAGAGGATAAGAGAGAGACAGAAGGATAAAAATAGAGAAGAAAGAAGAGGGAAGAAAGAAAGTAGGTGGGAGTGAGAAGTCAGATGTCAGATTATAAAACAGACACAGAAACACACACACACCCCTAGAGGTAAAGGGAGAAGGTCTTAAGGCCAGAGGTCACTGTAAAGGTCAAGTGTCCTCAGGGTCAGTCCAGTCTCATTAAAACCTAAATGAGCTATAGCACTGTGTTGCTTTAAACCCCATCGCTATAGGCTACCGTCTAATATGATAATAATGGCTGTGTCCACAATACTAAATTCCCCTTATAGTGTACATTATGCTTACCACACACAGCTTTAGGCTGCTTTTTAACACTATCCTATGCTCCATATAGTGCACTACAAGTAGTGTGTATTATGCTGACCCTACACTGCTATAGGCTACTTTCTAATAAGGCTACTTTCCCAACAAGATCTCACTGTTTGACCAATTTTACTTCAGATTCTGACGTTTGTCCACATTTCTTCAAACATCAAATTTAAAAGTTGCTCCGAACATCAAAATTCTAGGTGTTTTGGACCCTGGGTTGCTCCTCCTGATATTCCTAACTGACTTGCCTAGTTAAATAGAGGCTAAATAAAGAAGTTAAATAGAAGCAGCACACCGGGTTGCACCACTGTTGTCACCGGTGCCTGGCGGCTGGTTAAGTTTAGGTATTAATTCCTAATGTTAAGTTAATAAGGGTTATGATTTGGGGTTCAAACAAAAACAACTAAAACGAGTGTCTATCAACGGGATTGGACAAGCGACCCTCGGAGCCAGAGCACTTGCCTTACGTCTATCCGCCACCCCAGTCTACAACGCCCTTGCAAAACCAAAGCCTACTTGATGGTAATAGTGCTCACCGTTGCCCCGAGTGGCCGGTTTTGAAGGCATGTCCTGGATACATGGACAGACTTCAGATTTCTAAGTGGCTCTTGAGCGACCAGGCTGACTTTTCAGTCCATGATATGCTAATCTCCATAATGTACACTCCAAGTAATGTGCATTATGCTGAACCTCTACAGCCATAGGCAACTTTCTAATAGTTGCTATGTGTCCATATTAACCATATGAACCATATTCTCCGTGTGGTGCACAGTATATAGGGGCAAGGGTGTCATTCCATTATTAGTATTGAAAGAGTATCCTTTAGCTAAGTGGCTCAATGACACCAGTGTGTTTTATTACTGCACAACTCAACCATGTTCTACCAGAAATCAAAGAGTAAAGGAACAATGTATCAGCTAACACCAGGAACACATGGTTGTCTATATCAACCAAGCATTGCATGCCATTCCATGCCATAGCCTCAGCCTTACTACTACAGCCACACAAACACCCTGTTTTGAATGAGTGTGAGTTGATTTGGGTTTGTTTATTGATTGGCTATATTAAATGTATATTCCTGTGTCTTTCACTGCTGATAGGTGGAGAGGTTAGACATATGAATGGCCCTAGTCCACCATGTGGCCCACAGACTATCAATCAGGCTCACACAATCACACACACACTCATGGACGCATGCACGAGCGAGCACACACACACACAGCGCTACCTCTTGCCTTTTGGGGGCTCTAACCGAGATTTGGCTTTACATTTTTGTAATTTAGTAGACGCGCTTATTCAGAGTGACCTACAGTTTGGACATTCATCTTAAGATAGCTAGGTGGGACAACCACATATCACAGGCATAGTATGTAGACTTTTCCTCAATAAAGTAGCTTTCAGCAAAGTCCGAGCTAGAAGGGGGAGGGGGATCAAGTGTAAGTGTTGGTTCAGGAAAGTTGACAAATTTAGTTTACAAGTTTACAAATGCTTTTCAGTTGACAGTACTCAAACAATGTGACGCGATGTGTGCTCTAAACAACTATTGGCTAGTTATTCTGTATTTAAATAAATGGGTGGGGTATCGGTTGAGCCTGCTGCAATGATTGGATTAGAACAAGCCGCTCTCCCTCTGCTCTCATTTCCCCAGACCGACAAGCGCGGCTGTTTCCCTCACTTACCTTCCCTTCTCCATACATCGTGTGTCAATCAGAATCCATAGCTAGTCATTGTTGTTCCATCTAGTTCAGTCCCGTCGACTTTGCTGAGGCCATATGGTTGTTTTTATCTGACTACTGGGCGTTGTTTAGTAGGCCTACTTTGTCTGTGTTGTTTAGTAGGCCTACTTTGTCTGTGTTGTTTAGTAGGCCTACTTTGTCTGTGTTGTTTAGTAGGCCTACTTTGTCTGTGTTGTTTAGTAGGCCTACTTTGTCTGTGTTGTTTAGTAGGCCTACTTTACCTGTGTTGTTTAGTAGGCCTACTTTGTCTGTGTTGTTTAGTAGACCTACTTTGTCTGTGTTGTTTAGTAGGCCTACTTTGTCTGTGTTGTTCATTAGATCTACTTTGTCTGTGTTGTTTAGTAGGCCTACTTTGTCTGTGTTGTTTAGTAGGCCTACTTTGTCTGTGTTGTTTAGTAGATCTACTTTGTCTGTGTTGTTTAGTAGGCCTACTTTGTCTGTGTTGTTTAGTAGGCCTACTTTGTCTGTGTTGTTTAGTAGGCCTACTTTGTCTGTGTTGTTTAGTAGGCCTACTTTGTCTGTGTTGTTTAGTAGGCCTACTTTGTCTGTGTTGTTTAGTAGATCTACTTTGTCTGTGTTGTTTAGTAGGCCTACTTTGTCTGTTTTGTTAAGTAGGCCTACTTTGTCTGTGTTGTTTAGTAGGCCTACTTTGTTTGTGTTGTTTAGTAGGCCTACTTTGTTTGTGTTGTTTAGTAGGCCTACTTTGTCTGTTTTGTTAAGTAGGCCTACTTTGTCTGTGTTGTTTAGTAGACCTACTTTGTCTGTGTTTATAACTATTCCAATGCTGACGACGTCTGTCATTATGTCGTGATCCCAGCCCATGCTTGCTTGCTATAATTATTTATTCTCCTCCACATGTTTACCGAGCGGCAGGTCATTAGAAAATAAAATGACAAATCTAGATTGTTTTTTTATTGTACAAATGTTGAGGCATAAGTGTCGGGAGAGAAGTGTTGCTCCTCTCGAAGGTGAAACAATAGATGGGGCAAGTGAATAAGTCTACCTTCATCTAAACCTGTTTCTGGAATAAATGCAGGCAGTAGTAGCTAGCCATGCACTAGGCTATTTATTAGCCTATTTCGTTGATAATTGAATTGGACTAAGTAAGTAAATGAGCATTTTCATCTGTGAGGGTCGTTTACCTTTGAACAATGTGTGTGAATGAGTGAAGGAACATAACAATGTACTCTGAGCTGTGATAGCTCAGTAAAGTCTAGGCTTTACCGCCATTTAAAGCTCCTTTACGGGTTTTCCAATCAAAAGTGGATCTGATTATGAGTATCAAGTGTGATAAAACGGGCATGATTACCAGTAGGACGAGATCAGCACACATCTAATACCTACCTGGGCCAAAACATCAGCACCACAGGTGACTTCCATAAAGCTGTGAACGATCTGAGAGACAAGGGTCTTCTACACCATCAAAAGGAAAATACAATTTGACATCCCAATTAGGATCTGGCAAAAAATACTTGAATCAGTTCTAGAACCCATTACCCTCTAACAATGTGAGGTCTGGGGCTCGAATACCAACCAAGATAGCACAAACTTGGACAAAAAACAAACTGAGACTGAATGCAGAATTCTGCAAATACATCCTCTGTGTACAACGTAAAACACAAAATAATGCATGCAGAGCAGAATTAGGAAGATACCTAATTATACAAATACAGAAAAGAGCCATTATAAGCATGTCCAAACCTTCCCTAACAAAGCCATCACCTACAGAGAGATTAACCTAGAGAAGAGTCTCCTCAGCAAGCTGGTCCTGGGGCTCTGTTCACAAACACAAACACACCCCACAGAGCCCTAGGACAGCAGCACAATTCGACCCAAACAAATCATGAGAAAATAAAATAAAACATTATTTCCAATGTGTCAAGTAATTAATGAAAAAACTAAGTAAACTGGACTGCTATTAGGCTCTAAACAGAGAGTACACA